>NC_084983.1:28586157-28598657 GCF_963691925.1 Scomber scombrus | reverse complement strand
AGGGAGGGAGGACAGAAGGAAGGAGGGAAGGAAGGAAGAAAAGGAGGAAGGAAGGGAGGGAGGGAAGGAAGGAAGAAAAGGAGGGAGGAAGGAAGGGAGGGAGGAAAGTAGGAAGGTAGGAAAGGAAAGAAGGAAGGATGGAAGAAGGAAGAAAAGGAGGGAGGGAGGGAGGTAGGAAAGGAAATAAGGAAGGGAGGAAGGATGGAAGGAAGAAGGAAAGGAAGGAAGGAAGGAAGGAAATGAGGGAGGAAGGAAGGGAGGGAAGGAGGGAGGGAGGACAGAAGGAAGGAAGGAAGGACAGAAGGAAGGGAGGAAAGAAGGAACAGTCAAAACAGACGGGGTCGACATGAAGGTTAACAGAAAAACTGCAAATATTCTGATACTGAATTAATCATTTAGATCATTTTTAAACCAATACTTCCTCTTAATGTCATTAACTGTTTATATTCGTAAACTGAAGGCATCTCTTTAGATTTATAGGAAACTGTGATGACGCAGTTTCACTATTTTGATCTTTTTTCATTATAAACAATCAATGCAGAGCAGAGTAGAGTAGATGGTTCAGTGTGTTAAATAAACCCACTAATGCAGTTTATTATCACTAATGAAAATAAGCAGCATTATAATCAGTTGCAGCCTTAATGTGTATTATTATAATTATTTATATTATTTACAGTTTAGGACACATACATACTGTTTATGGTTCATTTAAGAGGTGAAAAAACACCATAAAAACTTTTCTTTTAGTCAGAAATGTGATGACATATCCTCATATGATCCAGAATATGAGCAGTATGTAAGGGTTAATATGTTTTATCTGTTTATTTTACTTTGTGTGAAGTGAAGCTGATGAAATGTTCTTACCTGGAAGAAAGAAGAGCAGCGAGAGAGAAACGATCGATCCGCTGCAGAGAAGCTTCATCCCGATAACTGTGATTATTGATCCAGGAGATAAATATTGATTATTAATGCACCAATAATGTGATGATGACTGGAAGAGAGGAAGTGAACCGACACCGACCAGCGAGCACAGGAGGATAAAACACACTGAGAGAGAGAGAGAGACAGAGAGAGAGAGAGAGAGAGAGAGAGAGAGAGAGAGAGACAATGAGAGAGAGAGAGAAGCTGCTGCTGGTCAGTGTGTTTGCTGTAGTGCGGTGGTCACTACTATATGAGGGGTCATTAGTGCCACATACAGGCTGCAGGCTGCAGGCTGCAAACCCATTCTTGCTTTTCCTTGTTCTTAATATCACACAAACTAGTTTCTATAAACCTTCCACAAGCTTCTATTCTAATAATTAAAAGGCACATTTACAATTAAACAACCACCTGAACCAATCCTGCTCCTTTCCATGAAGATTTAAAGGATGTTTGTTAGTTAAAGTGCGTCGTCTCTCCTCCTCTAACGCCAATAAACAACCTGCATAACGACCCAACAGCACAACAGAAACGCTGCTATCTGTCCACAAACACCCTGCAGACATTCACTATAAACCACTGCTGCAATGACCAGTCAACCAACCAGCAGCTCACAGCTAAACATCATCCCCTCCAGTTATAACAAGTCACAAACATTGAATTTAGTGTCAGACTCAGTTCAATACATCAGCTGTTCGCTCAGTTAATAATTAAAGGACACGTTCGACCACTTTTCTGATTCTTTGTAACAAGAACCAGAAGCTGCTCGTAGCTTCAACACATCAGGTGACAAATGCTTAACCCTTAACCCCCCCGCTCCATCACCCAATCACCCTCCCCCATCACTCGTTTGTGTTTTCAATTTCAACAAATGTGTCCATGAATTATGAACACAGTGAGAAGCAGCAGGTTATCTATGGCGGTATATTTGTGCCACACAGGTGGGGAGTTCCGGTCCTCTGCAATGAGGCCAACGCGGAAGTAACTTAAAACTGCATTCTATCAAAAGGCCACCAGGGGGCGACCGTTTTGGTGTCAAAAGGAATTCCGTCTCTATACAAGTCAATGGAGAATTCACCAACTTCTCACTTGATTTCTAACCTCAGTAAACGTTTTCAAAATGTGTTTATGGTCTCAATCGCTAGTTTAAAGCCTTCTTCAATGCAGTATGATGTTCATTTGGGACATTTTGGCCTCCCTGATTTTATATGTGACGATAAAGCAGGGTATGCATTAGGGCGTGGCTACGTGGTGATTGACAGGTTGATTGGTTCACAGGTTCAGGAGGGCGCCTCATGCTCCTCCTGATGCCCATATAAGTAGAATCCCTGTTTTTATTTTTCCCAGCATGCACCTGAAATTTTCAAGATGGCGCTGCTCAGATCCGATACTATTGGCTTCCGAGCAGCAGTCCACAAACCAATGGGTGACGTCATGGATGTTACGTCCATTTTATATACAGTCTATGTTGCCACATTAGACTCTGGCTAGCACACACTATGGGTCTGATTCACTAAAGGTTTGTGTGTGTAAAAATGTGTGTTGACTTAATATCACCTGCAATAAATGTGCAAGTTCATATACTAACATGATGCACTGAGATAATACTCGCTCCCATTTAGTACGTTTACCATAATAAATAAAATGTAATATGGAGCGTTTCTACCCCAGTGTGTAAAATACAGGGAGGATAAAATGAGGGATTTTGAGAATGATGTATCAAGAGAATTTCAAAGAAAGCGACAAAAATAATAATAAAACAGCTTTATAATAAACTAAACTAAACATTAGAGACTGTTGAATGTTCTTCAGCTACTAAAAGTGTTTATTTTATCGTTTTCTCTCATGTGGTTTGAGAATTCTTCTTTCTCGATCAGTCGATTGGATGTAAAACAACCAATCAGATTTCCTCCCAGTCTGGACCCAGCCAGCATGTCCATGTGGGTCCATTAGGGTTAAATTTGGGCTGTAATATGGGTCCCAAGTGGGTTTGTCTGCAGTTTCCATGGTGACCCCACCTGTGTTTTTCCATATGGGCTTCAAGTGGGTTCTGACTGGGTTTCAGGTGGAGCCCAACTGGGTGAGACCCATGTAGGCTCCATATGTTTATCCAAATGGGATCTAATGGCGCTTTTCCACTACACAATTCCAACTAGACTCGACTCGACTCTCCTCGGTTGTTTCTTGCGTCTCCATCAGGGATAGTACCTGGTACCTGGTACTTTTTTAGTATCTGCTCTGCCGAGGTTCCAAGTGAGGCGAGCCGATACTAAATGTGACGTCATCAGACTGCCGGCCACTGATTGGTCAGAGAGTCACTGGAAGAGTCATGAGCCGTCCCACACAAGAATCAAACCCGGCATTTTTAAATACCAACAACAGCGTTACAGAGATTAGTTTCTCTTCTCTTGCTTTGTGTGAGACAGAAAGCCTCATACAGCAGCAAGTACACCATCGCCTCCATGTCCTCCATTGTTTATGTGTTTGTGTTGCTATAACGACCCCGCTCACGTTGAGGAGGAACTATAGTAATGGAAAAGGCTCCTGGTACCAAGCCGAGCCAAGCCGTGCTAGAACTGTATAGTGGAAAAGCGCCATAAGTGGGATCAGATTGGACCTTAAATGGGGCCCATTTAACCCACATGGGCTTCACATGGGACCCTTGTTTCTGAAACAATATGGGACCCATACATTTTACCCTGTTTATGCCCACTTAGCCCACTTACATCCCTTATGGAAGTCGGACCTGCACAATTTGCCCTGTTCCAGCCCACTCAGTACCCATTAACCCACATTTAACCCATGTCGAGCCCACATGGACCTGCTGCTGGGTAATTGGCTGGTTGTGGTTCATTTATATGTAACGCTGCACCAGCTGGAGTGAGTGTTCAGGCAGAGATGAGAGCGAGTGAAGGAAGATTAATTTTATCTGTATGAAATATGAAACATATGTTTGCCAGAGTCCAGCTGCACGCTCACTAATGTGGCTCAGACATAAAACCATAGTCTGCAGCCTCGTTAGTTACTTCCATCACCGTGATGCTGCAGCTTGATTTCACAGAAACAGTCGGAACAAAAGGCAGAATATGTTTTGAAATATATAATTTTAAACGTTGGTCTGTAGCAGGCGGGGAGTTCCGGTCCTCTGAAATGATGCCAAAGCGGAAGTAACTTAAAACTGCATTCTATCAAAAGGCCACCAGGGGGCGACCGTTGTGGTGTCAAAAGGACTTCCGTCTCTATACAAGTCAATGGAGAATTCACCAACTTCTCACTTGATTTCTAACCTCAGTAAACGTTTTCAAAATGTGTTTATGGTCTCAATCGCTAGTTTAAAGCCTTCTTCAATGCAGTATGATGTTCATTTGGGACATTTTGGCCTCCCTGATTTTATATGTGACGATAAAGCAGGGTATGCATTAGGGCGTGGCTACGTGGTGATTGACAGGTTGATTGGTTCACAGGTTCAGGAGGGCGCCTCATGCTCCTCCTGATGCCCATATAAGTAGAATCTGTGTTTTTATTTTACCCAGCATGCACCTGAAATTTTCAAGATGGCGCCTGCTCAGATCCGATACTATTGGCCTCCGAGCAGCAGTCCACAAACTAATGGGTGACGTCACGGATGTTACGTCCATTTCTTATATACAGTCTATGGTCTGTAGTCTTTTTAAGTTTCAACAACCATCACACAAAACCTGCATGTGACCCCCTGAATGTTCACATGCAGGTTTTATGAGTTTAAGATGTTTCAGTCAGCTGTTCATAATCTCTGGACGTCACTGAAGCTAAAGAAGTCCAAAGAAAGCGATTGTGTCGTGTGTGGCTTCTGATTCCTTCTGATAAATCTGCACAGAGATAAAACTAAAGAGCTCTCTGTGAATGTCAGACTGTTCCTTTAAGATCAACATCATAACTCACAATGAGGTGCTTAACTTCCTCCTCAGTTTGAACATAAATCTTCTTCTTCTTCTTCTTCTTCTTCTTCTTCTTCTTCTTCTTCTTCTTCTTCTTCTTCTTCTTCTTCTTCTTCTTCTTCTTCTTCTTCTTCTTCTTCTTCTTCTTCTTCTTCTTCTTCTTCTTCTTCTTCTTCTTCTTCTTCTTCTTCTTCTTCTTCTTCTTCTTCTTCTTCTTCTTCTTCTTCTTCTTCTTCTTCTTCTTCTTCTTCTTCTTCTTCTTCTTCTTCTTCTTCTTCTTCTTCTTCTTCTTCTTCTTCTTCTTCAGAGAGGCGGATGAATATATGAATAAATAAATAATAAAGTTTGGTAAAGTGAAGCGAGCACATTAAGAGGAGATTAACGGATTAGCAGGAAATAAATTGGCTGACAGACACAGTGGGGATGAAGTCAAAGAGTCAAGCACCTCCCTCTTTTTTTTATTTTTTAATGGGATTAAATTTTCCTTTTTGACCTGCTTGGTTTTATTGAGTGTAAACCTTCAGTGATTAGAAGAAAAGAAACAGGACGTCACAAAGTTTCTCTTTAAATTACAGAAGATTCAGTTTGTTAAATAAAGACTGTTTTTACGTGTTTCTCATTTTAATATTTAGCTTTCAGATATAATTATAAGCACTGAAACACACGAGGTAAAAGGATTATAGGACTATCAATCAAGAGAAGAAAGATGAACTTCACCCTCCCAACAGGAGGGTTAAACATGTTTAACCCTCCTGTTGTCCTCGAGTCAAGGAAAGAAGGAAATATGGAATGATGGAAGGGAGGAAGAAGGAAGGAAAGATGGATGGAAGGGAGAAGGAAAGGAGGGAGGAAGAAAGAAGGAAGGATGGAAGGAAAGAGAAGGAAGGAAGGAAAGAAAGATGGAAGGGAGGAAGAAGGAAGAAAAGGAGGATGGAAGGAAGGAACAATGGAAGGAAGGAAAGATGGATGGAAGGGAGAAGGAAAGGAGGGAGGAAGAAAGAAGGAAGGATGGAAGGAAAGAGAAGGAAGGAAGAGAAGACAGATGGAAGGGAGGAAGAAGGAAGGAAAGGAGGGAGGAAGGAAGGAACAGTCAAAACAGACGGGTCTATTTGACCCGGGAGGACAACACAAACCTGAACCCCAGCTCACCATTGATCATTGCTATATAAAGCATATTTTGTTGATGATTGCAAGAACAATGAAGCTTAACCCTCCTGTGATGCACAACAGGTACAAACCTCAGACCTGTCTATGTGATGGAACATATGACTCCTTCCTTTAGCTAAAGACATATAAGGAGGTTTTATTATCTAGCTTAGTTAAGACTTTCATTGTTTATGTGATGTTTGGACCTATGGAGTCTATTTGGACCCGTGCAGCATTATTTTATGTACGTGTGAGGAATGAATCCAAACCTCAAGGTGATTTTCATACAGTTAACCCTCCTGTTGTCCTCGAGTAAAGGAAGGAATGAAGGAAAGGAGGGAGGGAGGAAGGAAGGAAGAAGGAAGGAGGGAGGGAGGGAGGGTGAAAGGAAAAGAGGAAGGAAGGAAATAAGGAAGGGGGGAAGGTAGGTGGGAGGAAAGAAAGAGAAGGAGGGAGGAAAGAAGGAAGGGAGGACAGAAGGAACGGTCAAAACAGACGGGGGTCAATTTGACCCGGGAGGACGATACGAAGGTTAAAGTTACCTGTTAATGTTTATTAATGGAAATAAAAAGTGAAAGCTGCTCCTCTGTGTTCAGCTGAGAGGTCTGGACGGATCATAATGTGACAGTAGATCAGAATGTATTTTGTCCTTTAACTATGTGGTTCTTTATAAAGCAGAAATAGTTCTACAATCATTACTGGAGCTGCTGTAAAGACCTGAGAGCTGCAGCGATATGATCCACTGAGCCTCAGTTACTCACACTCTGCAGCTCGCTTTGTTCACTGCTCGTCTCTCGCTGACTGAACCCGAAGACGACTGAAGGTTAATTGAGCTGGGACGCCGCTGTCAGCGAATTCTTTAAGTCCTGCTGGAAATAAAAGTAAGAGCCTTTTGAAGTTGGGCCGGGGGCCAAAGCTGGACCGAACCGGCCAACAGAGCCCAGATATGGAGCCAAACTTTATAGATTTATAGTGAAACTGGCAGAAGAAGTTTCTAACCTGTGTTCAGTCGGGTTAAAAGAGACTCTGGCTGGTCTGAACATAGACTTCATACTGCACATAGACCCTGTAGAGGAACTAGTCTCAGTCCGCTAACAAACCAGTGAGCAGTTCATTTTTGGCGGGAACATGATCGGACCACGGCTTTGTTAAGGAGAAGTGGATATCATGTTCAGATGGCGGCCATTTATCCTCAGTACAGTCCTTCACTGCTTCTTTTCCAGTGATTCTGGGCCAGTTTGCATCACTTGGAGGAAAGGAAGATAAAGAGTTTGGCCAAAATGTCAAATTGGCTTCACAGGAGGCTTCGATCAGACCTTCATCTCACCAGAATACACCAGAAAAATAAAAGTAGTGCAGTATTATGAGTGATGTAGTATGCAGTATTACAGTAAAAGTACTGCAGTATTATAGTGATGTAGTATGCAGTATTACAGTAAAAGTACTGCAGTATTATGAGTGATGTAGTATGCAGTATTACGGTAAAAGTACTGCAGTATTATGAGTGATGTAGTATGCAGTATTACAGTAAAAGTACTGCAGTATTATGAGTGATGTAGTATGCAGTATTACAGTAAAAGTACTGCAGTATTATGAGCGATGTAGTATGCAGTATTACAGTAAAAGTACTGCAGTATTATAGTGATGTAGTATGCAGTATTACAGTAAAAGTACTGCAGTATTATGAGTGATGTAGTATGCAGTATTACAGTAAAAGTACTGCAGTATTATAGTGATGTAGTATGCAGTATTACAGTAAAAGTACTGCAGTATTATGAGTGATGTAGTATGCAGTATTACGGTAAAAGTACTGCAGTATTATGAGTGATGTAGTATGCAGTATTACAGTAAAAGTACTGCAGTATTATGAGTGATGTAGTATGCAGTATTACAGTAAAAGTACTGCAGTATTATGAGCGATGTAGTATGCAGTATTACAGTAAAAGTACTGCAGTATTATAGTGATGTAGTATGCAGTATTACAGTAAAAGTACTGCAGTATTATGAGTGATGTAGTATGCAGTATTACGGTAAAAGTACTGCAGTATTATGAGTGATGTAGTATGCAGTATTACAGTAAAAGTACTGCAGTATTATGAGTGATGTAGTATGCAGTATTACAGTAAAAGTACTGCAGTATTATAGTGATGTAGTATGCAGTATTACAGTAAAAGTACTGCAGTATTATGAGTGATGTAGTATGCAGTATTACGGTAAAAGTACTGCAGTATTATGAGTGATGTAGTATGCAGTATTACAGTAAAAGTACTGCAGTATTATGAGTGATGTAGTATGCAGTATTACAGTAAAAGTACTGCAGTATTATGAGCGATGTAGTATGCAGTATTACAGTAAAAGTACTGCAGTATTATAGTGATGTAGTATGCAGTATTACAGTAAAAGTACTGCAGTATTATGAGTGATGTAGTATGCAGTATTACAGTAAAAGTACTGCAGTATTATAGTGATGTAGTATGCAGTATTACAGTAAAAGTACTGCAGTATTATGAGTGATGTAGTATGCAGTATTACGGTAAAAGTACTGCAGTATTATGAGTGATGTAGTATGCAGTATTACAGTAAAAGTACTGCAGTATTATGAGTGATGTAGTATGCAGTATTACAGTAAAAGTACTGCAGTATTATGAGCGATGTAGTATGCAGTATTACAGTAAAAGTACTGCAGTATTATAGTGATGTAGTATGCAGTATTACAGTAAAAGTACTGCAGTATTATGAGTGATGTAGTATGCAGTATTACGGTAAAAGTACTGCAGTATTATGAGTGATGTAGTATGCAGTATTACAGTAAAAGTACTGCAGTATTATGAGTGATGTAGTATGCAGTATTACAGTAAAAGTACTGCAGTATTATGAGTGATGTAGTATGCAGTATTACGGTAAAAGTACTGCAGTATTATGAGTGATGTAGTATGCAGTATTACAGTAAAAGTACTGCAGTATTATGAGTGATGTAGTATGCAGTATTACAGTAAAAGTACTGCAGTATTATGAGCGATGTAGTATGCAGTATTACAGTAAAAGTACTGCAGTATTATAGTGATGTAGTATGCAGTATTACAGTAAAAGTACTGCAGTATTATGAGTGATGTAGTATGCAGTATTACGGTAAAAGTACTGCAGTATTATGAGTGATGTAGTATGCAGTATTACAGTAAAGTACTGCAGTATTATAGTGATGTAGTATGCAGTATTACAGTAAAAGTACTGCAGTATTATGAGTGATGTAGTATGCAGTATTACAGTAAAAGTACTGCAGTATAATGAGTGATGTAGTATGCAGTATTACAGTAAAAGTACTGCAGTATTATGAGTGATGTAGTATGCAGTATTACAGTAAAAGTACTGCAGTATTATAGTGATGTAGTATGCAGTATTACAGTAAAAGTACTGCAGTATTATAGTGATGTAGTATGCAGTATTACAGTAAAGTACTGCAGTATTATAGTGATGTAGTATGCAGTATTACAGTAAAAGTACTGCAGTATTATGAGTGATGTAGTATGCAGTATTACAGTAAAAGTACTGCAGTATTATGAGCGATGTAGTATGCAGTATTACAGTAAAAGTACTGCAGTATTATGAGTGATGTAGTATGCAGTATTACGGTAAAAGTACTGCAGTATTATAGTGATGTAGTATGCAGTATTACAGTAAAAGTACTGCAGTAGTACGAGCGATGTAGTATGCAGTATTACAGTAAAAGTACTGCAGTATTATAGTGATGTAGTATGCAGTATTACAGTAAAAGTACTGCAGTATTATGAGCGATGTAGTATGCAGTATTACAGTAAAAGTACTGCAGTATTATAGTGATGTAGTATGCAGTATTACAGTAAAAGTACTGCAGTATTATAGTGATGTAGTATGCAGTATTACAGTAAAAGTACTGCAGTATTATGAGTGATGTAGTATGCAGTATTACAGTAAAAGTACTGCAGTATTATGAGCGATGTAGTATGCAGTATTACAGTAAAAGTACTGCAGTATTATGAGTGATGTAGTATGCAGTATTACGGTAAAAGTACTGCAGTATTATAGTGATGTAGTATGCAGTATTACAGTAAAAGTACTGCAGTAGTACGAGCGATGTAGTATGCAGTATTACAGTAAAAGTACTGCAGTATTATAGTGATGTAGTATGCAGTATTACAGTAAAAGTACTGCAGTATTATAGTGATGTAGTATGCAGTATTACAGTAAAAGTACTGCAGTATTATGAGTGATGTAGTATGCAGTATGTATGTACTACAGTAAAGTACAAGTACCTCAAACTGTACTTAAAAACAGTACTTCAGTAAATGTACTTGGTTATTTTCCACCACTGTATGTTTACACAGGTATTTGTAGATTAATATGTAATACAGGTAAACGCACTTCATTCTCTTCTTTTTCTCTCTGTTTCTAATAAAGATTTAAGTTTATAGTTGAATACTTCAAACTAATATATTACTTTAAAATCTGGCTGACGTTGAAACTTGTTCAGAGCTGCCAAATGTTTTCAGACTGTATGAATCTTTGTCTCATCAGGTGAATTACTGAGGAAATGCTGAGTGGAGAACAGATATGAATATTACTCATCAGAAGTATTATATCACCCTTAAATAGTACAAAAAAGGCCAGAGACTCATCCTCAGGAATAAATCATCAATTAGATCAATAAAGATGAAAGTCAGTAATGGTTAATGACGTGGTTCAGGTGTTCAACATGATGATAAAATAAAATAAAATAAAGAAATTAAGATAGAGGCTTAAAAAGAAGTGTTTGGAAAATGGTGAAAGTGATGAAGTAGAGAAGCAGTGCCTTAAAAATCCACTAGATGGCGCCAGAGTGTCTCAGATGAGTCAACAGAGCTTCAGTCAACACTTCTTCCCTTTTTATAAGAATATATTTATATCCAGATTGCAACTTAAATCTGCTTAGTATGAAGTTAAGCTCTTAAAAACTGCAGTAAAGTAAAAAGTATAATATTTAACTGACGTAAAAATATAAAATAGCATAAAGTGTAACATTCAAATGAAGTATAAATACCACCATACTTAAGAGAATGTACTTTAAACCACTGATAGTAGAACTGTTAATTGTATATTACGTATTATATTATGTATTATTAAGTTGTACTAGTGTAACAATGGTTCAATAATCAGTTTTTCCCTCGACAGTAATCTCTAGAAATCAAAAATATGCAATAAATGATTAAATGATTTTAAGATAAGATATTCCTTTATTAGTCCCATGATGGGGAAATGTACAATATTGCAGCAGCAGCAAAAATAGAAAGAGCATTAATAGAATAAAGAATAAAGAACAATAAATAAGTATGAAAAACAATAACAATAATAGTAGAAATACATAATAAAAAAAAACAATAATTGTGACATTGTTTACAACAGTAATATTGGTATTGAGTGGTAATATACCAGAGGTGATATTCTTATTGCACAGATTAAAGTGAATACTAACATGAGTATTATAAGTATATATAAGTATAATATAATATACATAATAATAAAAAAATACTACTACTACTACTAATAATAAATCAGTGCGTTATCTTTTATTCTTAGTTGCCAGATATTACATAATGACACGAGTCCACTCTCTGATTGGCTGAGCGAGCTGTCAATCACTTCTGCAACAGCCAATCACAGCAGTCGGCAGGCGATACAAACTGGCAGCCGCCATGTTGTGTCTCCGGTGGGACCGGAGAGACGTCCGGTAGTAAACAGAAGAACGCAGCTGGAAGCCATGAGCCGTCCGTCCTCTGCCGGTACCGGAGCCGGAGGCGGAGGAGTCGGGGCGGGAAAACCAGGTGGAGGGAAGCACGCGGGGGCGGTGGCTGCTTCGGCGGCCGGGGTGAGCTCCGTGGCGGGGTCGGGCTCGGGCTCCTCCGTGGTGTCCCTGCCTCCGGTTGGCCTCCCCGGTCAGTCCACGGAGCTCACCGGGTTGTTTGAGTGTCCGGTGTGTTTTGACTACGTGCTGCCGCCCATCCTGCAGTGCCAGGCGGGTCACCTGGTCTGCAACCAGTGCAGACAGAAGCTGAGCTGCTGCCCGACCTGCAGGGGCCCGCTGACCCCGAGCATCCGCAACCTGGCCATGGAGAAGGTGGCTTCTACCCTACCCTTCCCCTGCAAGGTAAGATACACCTGTCCTCCTCTACTCTACCCTTCCCCTGCTAGGTAAGGTCTGCCTCTACCCTAACCTTCCCTTGCAAGGTAGCCAAAGACTCACCTGTCCTCCTCCTCACTGTCCTAACCCTGCCAGGCTAGACTCACCTGGCCATGGAGACTGGGTTTATTACAGTTAACTACAACGAAAACTAAATAGCCTAAAAGTTCTTGCTCATTTTGCGATCTTAAAAGAAAGAAAGAACTAGATATATCAATCACACTATAAACACCGATCAGCCAACACATTAAACTACTGATGGGTGAAGTGAATAACATTAATTACCTCGTTACAATGGCTCCGGTCCAGAGGAAGGATATAAAAGGCAG
>NC_084983.1:28553657-28581157 GCF_963691925.1 Scomber scombrus | reverse complement strand
CGTTCTGGAACATTTAACATCAGTTTGCAGCGTTCATGATTTTGCGGACGTCTGCAGTTTTGTGGTATGACTCTCAAACATTACACCATTGTTCTCTGTAACATCATGATATTGATCTGAGTCCTCCGCTGACGTCTCCTCACCTCCCTGTGTGAGGTCATTAATGTGATGAATCTGATCCTCCTGAGTGCTCACTAAACTCCCCATCAGCGTCTGATCCAATTAAAGCCTTTTTTTGTGTGTTTTAATGGAGCTGCTCTGCTGGTCTTTCTTTTGTCTTCTCCTCCTGTCTCTGCTTCATTCTGCTGTTTGATCTATTTTCTTTCTTTCTCTGCGTGATGTGTAATGTTAGGACGAGTTTGTGGTTTTATTTGTTGTAGTAACTTAGTGTGACCATGAGGGGGAGCAGCAGTTCAATGTTAGTTCAATGAAACTTGATTTTCACGCCGTTTACCCAAGCGGGGAGCTCCAGTCCTCTGAAATGAGGCCAACGAGGAAGTAATTTAAAACTGCATTCTATCAAAAGGCCACCAGGGGGCGACCGTTTTGGTGTCAAAAGGACTTCCGTCTCTATACAAGTCAATGGAGAATTCACCAACTTCTCACTTGATTTCTAACCTCAGTAAACGTTTTCAAAATGTGTTTATGGTCTCAATCGCTAGTTTAAACCCTTCTTCAATGCAGTATGATGTTCATTTGGGACATTTTGGCCTCCCTGATTTTATATTAACAACGTTTTTAAAAGGACGTATACATTTTGGTATGTACGTTGAGCATAAATGGGCCTTTTACACGTTGCTTCATTAAAAATGCTTCCTGATTGAGTCACGGCTGCTGGAACGAATTTCACGATTCAAATATAATTAAAAGTGTAAAAAACAAACAAACGAATGCTGAAATTACTGTTCAAGTGTGTATTTTTATATAGATGTGTTGGCTAACGTTGTACGAGTGAACCTATAAAACCAACTCTTGCTTACGTTGTTTGAAATGTTATTATTATTATTATTATTATTATTATTATTATTATTATTATTTTTATTATTATTAACGTAGTAAACACTTTTATCTGTGTTCAGTTTATGCTTAAAGAGACAGGAGCTAAAACAGCCTGTTAATAGACAGAGGCTGAACTGAGCGGCTGCATAAAGGACCAGTAGAAGATAAATAAGGAGTTTTTAACTGGAAATCATGTAAAGATATTCTAGTAGAGACTCAGAATATTAATATAGAGCTGGAGATGTGAGGAATATGTTTCCTGTTTAAAAAGCGTAACAGCTGCTGTGAACTCAGCGACACACACACACACACACACACACACACACACACACACACACACACACACACACACACACACACACACACACACACACACACATCCAGATATAACACAACATCAAAACAGCAGAGTTAAAAGGAAAAAAGAGAAGCATGAAAGCAGAGCAGTGTGTCCTACAGTGTGTGTGTTTTTTTACTCTGTGTGTGTGTGTGTGTGTGTGTGTGTGTGTGTGTGTGTGTGTGTGTGTGTGTGTGTGTGTGTGCATGTTTGGGTGGGGGGGGGGCTGTCGACAGATGCTGGGAGGAGGAGGAGGATCGCACTCTGCTGAGCGATACTACCCATTTATTCTCTCTCTCAGCTTTCTTTATCCCCGCCCCCACTGTGTGTGTGTGTGTGTGTGTGTGTGTGTCAGTGTGTGTGTGTGTGTCAGTGTGTGTGTGTGGGTCAGTGTGTGTGCTGCAGCGTCTCGGTGACGACGCTGCGCTGTCGGTCGGTTTGGAGGACGAATGTTTTTCTGCTGTTCAGTCAGAGCAGAAGAGGAAGAGGAAGAGGAGGAGGTGTAGAGACAGCAGAGAGTAGAGGGTTTGTTTCACCTTGGACGGAAAAACAGCTGACTGTGTGTGTGTGTCAGTGTGTGTGTGTGTGTGTGTGTCGGCATCTGCTGCGTGTCGGATTTTTTTTTACCACAGAAGAAGAAAAACAGTTTGTTGTTTTTTTGCTGCAGAGAGAGAGAGAGAGAGAGAGGAAGGGCGAGCGAGCTTCAGCTGCATTACTGCTGCGTCTGTTTAGATCCACCAACAGGAGCGGGTACGTGTGTGTGTGTGTGTGTGTGTGTGTGTGTGTGTGTGTGTGTGTGTGTGTGTGTCATTGTGAGAGAGAGAGTGTGTGTGTGTGTGTGTGTGTGTGTGTGTGTGTGTGTGTGTGTGTGTGTGTGTGTGTGTGTGTGTGTGTGTGTGTGTGTGAGCTGATTGATTATCTATCGGTTATTGTTTGCTTGGTGTTGTTGGACCAGCTGATATTTAATATTTAAATAATTTAAACAGCTGATAATTGTAATTTATTGATAGATTTCTTTGAGTCGATCTGATTAATTGATTAATTGACTCTTTGTTAAGCTCGTCTAGTTGTGTGTTAAATGCTTTTCATTGTGTCTGATTATCATCATTATTGATTCTTCTGATCGGCTCTGAAAACATAAAAATATTCAGTTAATAATCATATAAATAGACAAATATTAAGATATTATATTATTATATTAATATATAAGATCTGATATTGACCATCACAGATATATATATAGCATATATGTTGTATGATATGCAGCGTTTTATTTATATTTATTCCTTTTATTTTTCAGTTCAAGTTTAATATACATGTGCATTTGTAGGTTTTTGTTTATAGGAATTCATAATGATTAAATTCATAGTGTAGTTTAATAGAATAGCCTTCATCACAGATCTTTATCACAAGTGTTTGATAACGACACTGCAAAAAAATGTGCTTTTTATGTCCATATAACAGCAAATAATAGAAAATGAATTGTTAATTGAATGTCACAATTTTTCTATATTTTCTGCTGATTGATCAGTGAGTGTGTTCTTATTAGAGCTCGACTGATACTGATATTATTAAATGTACAGAATATAAACACAAACACACTTTTTTTGAAGCGATTATCCCTTAAATGTGGTTATTAAATAAAGATATTTTACGGTTTAACAATAATCTTTATTGTGTAAACTCACATCAGTGCTCTGGAACTAAACACAGCCGGGAATTAAATAATTATAATAGCTATGAATAAAACAACATCTGCATATATTATTAAACTTGAATTAAGGGTCAACTGTACATAAAATGCTGCTTATATAACTTTAAAACATATTCGCTGATACCGACACTACAGTCACTTCCTGTTTACATTGTTGGCTGCTTCTGATTGGACGACGTTAAACAGTGAAGATATGTTAAAATAAAACAGTTTAAAATCAGCTGATTGTTTCTGAGAACTGAAGATTTAACGTTAAAACTTAGTGACGAACATCTGCAACAAAGTCCTGAACTGAAGTGTGTGTGTGTCTCTCTGTGTGTGTGTGTGTGTGTGTGTGTGTGTGTGTGTGTGTGTGTGTGTGTGTGTGTGTGTGTGTGTGTGTGTGTGTGTGTGTGTGTGTGTGTGTGTGTGTGTGAGCAGTGTTAGTGTGTGTGATGCTGTGTCCGGCCTCCTGCCTGCCTCTCCTCAGGGAGCTGGCTCAGTGGCGCTGCCTGCTGGGTTGGCACCGTCACCACGGAGTCGGCTCAGCTAGCGCCGCAGGGCTAACCGCTAACACTGGACATCAGCAGCAGCAGGGGTCAGAGGTCAGAGTCAGCCGACCTGTCGGACACACCAAACCTCTGCAGGGCAGCCAGGTGAGGAACAGATTCACTGACCTGCTGCTGGTTCAACGTGTGAACCAGCTGAGAACCAAGATGCTTTTACACGGCTCGAAGTGGTTAGAGAGATATTTACATCCCTGTTTACGTCATTACATCCCTATATACGTCATTACATCCCTGTTTACGTCATTACGTCCCTGTTTACGTCATTACATCCCTGTTTACGTCATTTCATCCCTGTTTACGTCATTTCATCCCTGTTTACGTCATTACATCCCTGTATATGTTATTACATCCCTAGATACGTTATTACAACCCTGTTTACGTCATTATATCCCTGTATACGTCATTACATCCCTGTTTAGGTCATTACATCCCTATATACGTTATTACATCCCTGTTTACGTCATTACATCCCTGTTTACGTCATTACATCCCTATATACGTTATTACATCCCTGTATACGTCATTACACAGTTATTTTTAGTAGATCACCTGCTAAACACAGGCTAACCAAACTAATCTGTTGCACTACTCTTGCACAGTTTACCTTTTTATTTGGTATCTTAGTAAATCAGATCCTGTGTGTTTGTCCAGCTGTTGCTTTGCGAGGCTTCACTGGCGTCCAAACACCACAAACACTACATTAGTGCTGCTGGACGGGATTTATATGAATGGTGATGATTCCTCTGTTCTTAGGTTTGCGTTGTGTTGTTGTTTTTGGTTGGTCACGATAACACTTCTTCTGACTCTTCTTCTTCTTCTGACTCTTCTTCTTCTTCTGACTCTTCTTGTGACTCTTCTTCTTCTTGTTCTACTTTTTCTAACTCTTCTTCTTCTGACTCTTCTTCTTCTTCTTCTTCTGACTCTTCTTGTGACTCTTCTTCTTGTTCTACTTCTTCTGACTCTTCTTCTTCCTCTTGTCTCTCTGCTCTTTTTAAAGCATATGTTTCTTCTTCTGTTCAGTTTTAAACTCCGTCTGTCACTCAGCTGGTTTTATTCTGCTCGTCAGAGAACATTCAGATCAAGTTAAACCTTTTTTTGTTTTTATTTGAGGTTTTCTGAAGTAGATCATTTTCTACATGAGCGCCGGATTTCTTTAGTTTCCATGACGATGAAAGATTAAAGATAAGAGTCGTGCAGCTTCAGCCTCATCAGACTGATCTTCATCGTCTCTTTTACAGCCTCTTCATCACAGTCCTGTCCTGTGGTAAACAGTGAAACCATCAGGATGTTATTTGTTGGCTCAGCTGTCGGATCTCGTCAACATGAAGCCGATTAAACTCTTAAAACGTTGTTAACCACAGCGGGAGTTTCAGCTTCACTTTAAACACATTAAATACTGTAATTCTCCTCAAGCTGCTGCTGAGAGTCACAGAGGAACTGAGCTTCTTATATCTGACAGCGTTTCTATAGAGATCAGATTTACTCTCTGTGGACGATGTTTGAGGAGTAAAAGCTTCGTTTTTAGGGGAGAAGAAGAAGAAGCAGCTTTATTTATATTATAGAGCATTTCATACACAACTCAATGTGCTTTATATAAAACAAACATTTAACCTTCCTGTCGTCCTCCCGGGTCAAATTGACCCCGTCTGTTTTGACTGTTCCTTCTTTCCTCCCTTCCTTCCTTCCTCCCTCCTTTCCTTCCTTCCTTCCTTCATTCCGTCTGTCTTTCCTCCCTCCTTCTCTCTTTCTTCCTTCCTTCTCTCTTTCTTTCCTCCACCCTACTTTCCTCCCTTCCTTCTTTCGTCTGTCCTTCTTTCCTCCGTCCGTCCTTCCTCCCTTCCTTCTTTCCTCGGTCCTACCTCCCTTCCTTTCCTCCCTTCCTTCCTTCCGTCTGTCCTTCCTCCTTCCCTCCTTCCCTCCTCTCTTTCTTTCCTCCCCCCTCCCTTCCTTCTTTCCTCTGTCCTTCTTTCCTCCCTCCCTTCCTTCCTCCGTCCTTTCCTTCCTTCCTGTCCTTCCTCCTTCCTTCTTTCCTTCCTTCCTTCCTTCCTGTCCTTCCTGTCCTTCCTCCCTTCTTTCCTTTCCTTTCCTCCTTTCCTCCCTCCCTTCCTTCCTTCTTCCTCCCTTCCATCCTCCCTTCCTCCCTCCCTTCCTTCCTTCTTCCTCCCTTCCATCCTTCCTTCCTCCCTCCCTTCCTTCCTTGACTCGAGGACAACAGGAGGGTTAACATCTCTTCTATATCTGACTGGGATCCAGTGAACTGGAGTAATGTGCTCTGATCTCTTTGTTCTGGTAAGAAGAAGAAGAAGCAGAAGCAGCGTTCAGCAGTGTATCTGCTTCAGTCCGACTTCATCTGTCTCATTTCATCATCGATCTAAAACAAACTGACTCCACTTCAAACACCACAAACCTGTCTGGTAAATAGATTAGAGGTAAAAACACACACACACACACACACACACACACACACACACACACACACACACACACTCTCTCTAAGTACTCTCATCCTGATTGGTATTGATCGCGGTGACGCTGGCTGAGTGGTTTTTCCCGCTCTGAGGTTTCAGGTTCAGCTCTTCACCTTTAAACATGTTGTGGTTGAGTCTCTGGGCTCTCATGGCGTCGTTTTCAGAGAAAAAGCTGTAAAAAAATAAATAAACAGATAAATAAGAGAAACCCACTAATCACTTCCTGCTACAGAGTAAACACAGAGCTAACAGAGAGTTTATACTGGGCAGAAACACGATGAACTAATGAATGATGATGTTGATCAGTAGCTGCTGGATGTGGATATAAAACAGCTGATTGAGAACAAGCAACATATTAACCCTCCTGTTGTCCTCGAGTCAAGGGAGGAAGGAGGAAGGAAGGAAAGGAGGTAGGGGAGGGAGGAAGGAAGGAAGGAGGAAGGAAGGGTGGAAGAAGGAAGGAAGGGAGGAAGGAAAGGAGGAAGGAAGGGTGGAAGAAGGAAGGAAGGAAAGGAGGACGGAAGGGAGGAAGGAAAGGAAGAAGGAAGTAAAGGAGGGAAGAAGGAAGGAAAGGAGGGAAGAAGGAAGGAAAGGAGGGAGGAAGGAAGGAAAAGAGGGAGGGAGGGATGAAGGGAGGGAGGGAGGAAGGAAGAAGGAAGGAAAGGAGGGAAGAAAGAAAAACAGCTGATTGAGAACAAGCTCAATATAATAACCCTCGTGTTGTCCTCGAGTCAAGGGAGGAAGGAGGAAGGAAGGAAAGGAGGGAGGGAGGAAGGAAGGAAGGAAGGAAGGACAGGAATGAGGGAGGAAGGAAGAAGGAAGTAAAGGAGGGAGGGAGGGAGGAAGGAAAGGAGGAAGGAAGGGTGGAAGAAGGAAGGAAGGGAGGAAGGAAAGGAAGGGAGGGAGGAAAGGAGGGAGGGAGGAAGGAAGGAAAGGAGGAAGGAAGGGAGGAAAGAAGGAAAGGAGGGAGGGAGGAAGGAAGGAAAGGAGCAAGGAAGGAAGGGAGGAAGGAAAGGAAGAAGGAAGGAAAGGAGGGATGAAGGAAGAGGAAGGAAAGGAGGAAGAAGGAAGGAAAAGAGGGAGGAAGGAAGGGAGGAAAGGAAAGAAGGAAGGGAGGAAGGAAAAGAGGAAGGAAGGGAGGAAAGAAGGAACAGTCAAAACAGACCCGGGAGGACGACAGGAAGGTTAAAGAAGATGATGGATCAGTGTCTGAGGGAAACTAGTAGACAGACTGTCCTCTACCTGCTCAGCGTACCTGACTGTCTAGTAGTAACATCTGGGAGCTGTTTTGCGTTGGCACGGTCGGGGGGGTTTAAGCTTTTGAATTTGGTTTAATTAATTTTCTCCCAGCAGCTTTTTATCTGCTGCTTAACTCAACACACAGCAGAACATGTGCAGAGATATTAGAGCTGATGATAGTTCACACAACTCATCCTGGTTTATAATAATTAGTCAGTAAAGCTGGACAATGTGCACTTTTATTTACAGTTAAAACATTTCGTCGTGTTTCAGCTTCTGTCAAACTAACGGATCTGCAGAGGCTTCCTGTCTGAGCTTTCAAAATAAAACCCTTCTTCTTCTTCTTCTTCTTCTTCTTCTTCTTCTTCTTCTTCTTCTTCTTCTTCTTCTTCTGACTCCTCTTCTTCTGACTCTTCTTCTTCCTCTTCTTCTTCTTCTTCTTCTTCTTCTTCTGACTCTTCTTATTCTGACTCTTCTTCTTCTCCTTCTCCTTCTTCTCGCTTGTAAATTACGAGAGATTCCCAGGAGAAAAGACAAAACGGGAGAGCAGCAGGAGATAGAGCTGGGCGATATGGACAAAATCAAATATCACAATATTTTGGACCAAATACCTCGATATCGATATTAAAACAATATTATAGAGATGACTGTCTATGAAATATTTGATAAATAATCATCAGTAATGTGGATATAATGATGGGTAAAAGGTAAATAACAGAACAGTCTGGAAAATCATATATTTTACAGTAATGCAGCTTTAAAACCAGGAAAAGAAACTCTGATGACATATCGCGATATTACGATATCCAAAATCTAAGACGATACCTTGTCTCATATCACGATATTAATATAATATCAATATATTGCCCAGACCTAGCGAGAGATGGGTCAGAAAACACGGTAGAAACCCAGGAAAAAGAGAACTGGTTCCATCAGAATCGTCTCCAGCTGATCACTTCCTGTTAGCGATGCTCAGGAAGTGAAGAAGAGGAAATGAGCTGCTGCAGGTTAAGTTTATGTTTGAAAGTAAAACGTGATTATTAACCTTTCTGTGATGTTCTGCACCTTCACGTGAGGAAATGTTCACTAATCAGACCTCAGTGGAGTTTAATGGAATAGTCCTGATGTTTGTTGTCAAAGTGCTGAAACACACAGCGAGTAGATGATGATCCTCACTGAGGCAGACGAGCACTCAGACAGTCTGATGAGCTTTGCTGTTTAATCCTCTGAAATATGTATGAATGCAGCTGTGTGTGTGTGTGTGTGTGTGTGTGTGTGTGTGTGTGTGTGTGTGTGTGTGTGTGTGTGTGTGTGTGTGTTGACTCACCTTCCTCTAGTTTTTAACTCTTTACAAACTGTTTATATTCTGATTCATAATTAGTTTTTACAATAATTCACGTCCATAAATTCCTCCATCAGTCATTTAACCTTCGTGTCGTCCTCCCGGGTCAAATTGACCCCGTCTGTTTTGACTGTTCCTTCTTTCCTTCCTTCCTTCCTTCCTTCTGTCCTTCCTCCTCCCTCTCTCCTCTCTTTCCTTCCTCCCTTCCTTCCTTCCTTCCTTCCTTCCTTCCTTCCTTCTGTCCTTCCTCCCTCCCTCCCTCCTCTCTTCCTTCCTTCCTTCCTTCCTTCTGTCCTTCCTCCCTCCCTCCCTCCTCTCTTTCCTTCCTCCCTTCCTTCCTTCCCTCCACAAGAGAAGAGAAGAGAAACCAATCTCTGTAACGCTGTTGTTGGTATTTATAAATGTCGGGTTTGATTCTTGTGTGGGACGGCTCATGACTCTTCCAGTGACTCTCTGACCAATCAGAGGCCGGCAGTCTGATGACGTCGCATTTAGTATCGGCTCGGCTCGCTTGGAACCTCGGCAGAGCGATACTAAAAAAGTACCAGGTACCAGGTACTATCCTGATGGAGCCGAGTCGTGCTGGAACTGTGTAGTGGAAAAGCTCATTAGACTCCAGATCTGATCACATCTGGTTAAATAGTTTCCATTAAAAGTGAATGATCTCCAGTTTACAGTAGAACATGAAGCTGTGATACAGTGAGGATGATGCTTCTTATTTCTGGTTTCTGAGTAAATTTATGGATCTTTATTGTCTGAAAGCTTTTATTAGTTTCTGACTCTCAGGAGAAAAACACATCACACACATTCAGGATGTTCTCTGTCACCTCATTTTAATACCTAATGTAATAAATACTGTCATATTATTTCACTGAAGCTCAGTTTAAATCATTTTAAATCTTCTACAAACCACATGAAGATGAAAAGTCTGGGCTTATTTTATAAAAATAATTCAAAGTGCTTTACATGAAACATACAAAGCATCAGGACAGGAAGTTAAAGAGACACGTTAGCAACATAATAAAAACATTTAAATCTGGTTAAAAGTGTTAGATTAGATCTAAAGTGAAGCTTTAACGTTCAGTAGTGTGAATCCTGTCGTCTGACATCAACATGATGAAAATTTAATCAGACAAACACTGAAGCTCCTGCTGAGCTGTGAGCTGCTTCCTGTCTGACTGTCACCTTCATCATCATCATCATCACTCCTCTTCCTCCTGTTCTCATTTCATTCTTCTGATCATTTCTGCAGACGATGTTTGGATTTAAACACTGAATATCTTTTTATTTCTGCTGCTGTCAGTCTGCAGGCTTCATATAACCATAGACTGCAGATATAATGGACGTAACATCCATGACGTCACCCATTGGTTTGTGGACTGCTGCTCGGAGGCCAATAGTATCGGATCTGAGCAGCGCAATCTTGAACATTTCAGGTGCATGCTGGGAAAAATAAAAACAGGGATTCTACTTATATGGGCATCAGGAGGAGCATGAGGCGCCCTCCTGAACCTGTGAACCAATCAACCTGTCAATCACGACGTAGCCACGCCCTAATGCATACCCTGCTTTATCGTCACATATAAAATCAGGGAGGCCAAAATGTCCCAAATGAACATCATACTGCATTGAAGAAGGCTTTAAACTAGCGATTGAGACCATAAACACATTTTGAAAACGTTTACTGAGGTTAGAAATCAAGTGAGAAGTTGGTGAATTCTCCATTGACTTGTATAGAGACGGAAGTCCTTTTGACACCAAAACGGTCGCCCCCTGGTGGCCTTTTGATAGAATGCAGTTTTAAGTTACTTCCGCGTTGGCATCATTTCAGAGGACCGGAACCCCCCTCTTGCATATAGCACACATTCAGATGCATTCTGGGTAATGTAGTCACAAAGAAGGAATCTCTGCTTCTGCTGCTTTGATGTCCATGAATCAGTGAAGGAGTCTGTAGACCTTCGTGCGTCTCTGAGCTCATTTTCAGTCTCGTCCTCGCAGCAGGTCGACAAATTCAGTTTCTTCTGTAAATAAGAAATGTTTCCAGGTCAGAGTGAACAGCAGCAGCAGCAGCAGAGTAGAGGAAGAAGATGTTTTTAAATTATATATTCTCCTCCACACGCAGGTCAAACAGCATAAATCCTGCAGCTCAGGAGATAATCCTCTCATGAAGCTGTCAGAAAGCTGCTCATAAATCCTTCACACATTCACATATAATCATTATTTCATCACATTCTGTTCAGCTCAGAGAGGCTGAACATTTACAGTGATGAGTGTATGAAGGCAGGAGAGACTTTATTCATTATTTAACTTAAACAATGATTTTAAAGGAGTGTGACAGATTTAACATCAATCAATCAATCAGACTTTATTTTCATTCACAGTAATATAAACATAATATTACGGCTGCCAGCGTTAAAGCAATAACACTTTATGTTTAACTGGTCAATATTTTCTGCTCGTGTTCGTCTCTCGTTTTGTTTTTCTGTCTTCTTGAATCTTCTTGGAGGTGCTGATTCCCCCCGCTGCCTCCTCCCTCCTCCTCTTCCTCCCCCCCCCCCCCCCCCCCCTCATGTTTATAGATGCTCTCCTGATGTTCAAACCGCTGCTCGCCGCCTCTCTGCATCGCTTTCATCCTTCATTTTCCATCTTCAATCAGTGCAGCTCCGACCCGTCTATTGGGGGGGTGGGGGGGGGGGGGGGGGGTGGGGGGGGGGGGGGTGGGGGGGGTTAAGAGGGGAGAGGAGAAAGAGAGGCCCCCCCATCACTGTGACCTTCAGCTTCTCAGAAAATCATGAAGGAAGCTGCTGCTGAATGACAGAATACACACACACACACACACTGTGTTTATATTAGAGCTGGACGATCCGTGATCAAATCGTATATTAGCGTTTGGAGGGTTGCCAGGCTCTACTGTGTGTTAAGAGATGTTTCTGGAGGAAATACATGACTGTTAGAGAAGCCCCGTTTACAAACAGACCTACAATCTACTTTCTCTCTCCCCTCCTCTCCTCTTCTCTCAGCGCAGGTACGAGGCGCATCTCTTTGATCCGAACCCAAACAGCCCGCTTGCTTTGGGGGTCGTTCAATAGAGAGTAATTGCAAATAAATATTGATTTAATGTGTAACTATTGAAATATTCACACAAGGACTTTCATAAATTCCTACAGTGTTGCAGCACTGCAGGTTAAAAGTTAATGACAGCGACTTGAAGTGAGCATGAGGCGCCCTCCTCATTTCAGAGGACCGGAGCTCCCACCTGTCTAAAACACACATTTTCAACAGGAATTTACCATCAAATAAGCTACAGAATATTTAGTAATTCAACATTGCATTGGTTTATCTGTGTATTATATTTATCTGATTGTATATAAAGAAACATGATGAACACTGATGATCTCTAAAACTCATCTATCAGATATGATTCACCTGGTGATAAAGGGTTAAATCTGCAGCAATGATGGTTGATTTAAATCTCTGCTGCTGAACACATGTAGGACGATGATGATGATGATGATGACGATGATGATGATGAAGGTGCGTCCTCCTCTCTCTCTCCTCTCTGCAGTACTCGTCGGCCGGCTGTCTGCTGTCTCTCCATCACAGTGAGAAGCCGGATCATGAGGAGGTTTGTGAGTTCAGGCCGTACACCTGTCCGTGTCCCGGAGCGACCTGCAAGTGGCACGGCTCTCTGGAGGCCGTCATGCCGCACCTGATGCACGCTCACAAGTCCATCACCACGCTGCAGGTGAGCTACAGAACCTCACCTTTAAAACTTTACCTTCAGAACCTCACCTTTAAAACTTTACCTTCAGAACCTAGAAAATAGATATAGATGAGCTGTTACTGCTGTATGTTTATATGAATATATATATATATATATATATATATATATATATATATACATGTTATAATTATTACTGCTGTATGTTGTACAGAGAAAAGCAGAAGGGTTGACAGTGTGTTGATCAGAAGTATTTCGGACACTAAAAATACTGTTATACAGCAAAAAATACTGCAAAAAAATACAGAGAAATAATAAGAACACAGGTGCACACTGTATTAAATATGTAAAGTTATTGTGTTCTTTTAAAAGCTTTAATTGAAACTCAGCCTCACTGAACCGGGTCTGAGTTAATGTAGCGGTCCAGTTCAGTTAAATCATTACTGGACCATTAACCATTAACCTGACTCACTGGTTCAGGTGTTTTAACAGTTTTGGAGTATAAACATTTGTGTTTATAAATGAATAACTACTCGTACATTCAAATAAACCAGCATGAGACATTACTGATGAAATATACTAAATAAAGCTCAGACTGTGTTCTAAATGTTTGTGCTGAAGATAAAAAGATAAATGTTGAGGAGATGAGTCGTAACGTCCGTGTGTCTTCAGGGCGAGGACATCGTCTTCCTAGCGACGGACATCAACCTGCCGGGCGCCGTCGACTGGGTGATGATGCAATCGTGCTTCAGTCACCACTTCATGCTGGTTCTGGAGAAGCAGGAGAAGTACGAGGGACACCAGCAGTTCTTCGCCGTCGTGTTGCTCATCGGCACCCGGAAGCAGGCGGAGAACTTCGCCTACCGCCTCGAGCTGAACGGGAACCGGCGCCGGCTCACCTGGGAGGCGACGCCGCGCTCCATCCACGACGGCGTGGCGGCCGCCATCATGAACAGTGACTGCTTGGTGTTCGACACCTCCATCGCTCACCTGTTCGCCGACAACGGCAACCTGGGCATCAACGTCACCATCTCCATGTGCTGAGGGTGGGGGGGGCGAGGCGTTGAGTTCACTTCCTGTCTCGCCGAAGCTGAACGCGTTGAAGCAGCTCCGGCCGGCGTGACGTCTGTTTGATGTTTAACGAAAGACGGGACGACGGTTTGTGTCTCTCTACGTGTTGAAAGCGGCGAAGAGCCTCGAGGCCGCCGCTCCGCCGATGTGACGGAGGTTCGACCGGCGGCTTCATCAGCTGATCGGAGCTGGAACGCCGGCCGGGCGGAGCGCGAGCTGTCCGAGGAAACGGACGAACTCTTTTTACCGCAACGAGCCTTACGAGCTTCTGTCGGGTTTATCGGACTTCCTGTCAGCCGGACGGCGTGTTCACGATATTCTGAGCTTTACTCTGATCTCACATCCGTCAGCTTCGCCGTGTTGATCCTTTCAAACAGAGTCGAGTGTTCACGACTTCATGAGAGGAAGATCTGGTGTCGTCTTTATTTGCGCCAGTTCTGATAGTCGAGGACAAGGCAGCGTTCCTTTTTTTTTGTGGTTTATCTTTGAGTTCTTAACAACTTTCGTGACATCCGTGTAGTAAAAAACGAGTCCACACTCTCATGAAACACAACCTCTTTGTACCAGTTTGGCACCAGGTTAATAAACAGTGCAGCGCCCCCTTCAGGACAGTCAGTGTCATTACAAAACCATCAGAAAGGAGCCGATAGACTGCAGTTCCTCTGATGGCCAGAAGGTGGAGCTCTGACATCTGAACCCTAAAAATCTGTCTTATCTCTAATAAAAGTGGCAGTCTGGGTAAGAAAAATACAGATATATGAATATAGTTTAGCAACTTTAGTACCTAATTAAATTATATAAACATCCAAATTAAACATATATCAGTCCCACTGTGGCTTCGTACAACCAGAGATATAAAACACATAAAAATAAATATATTATGACACATTTATTTTGTTTGATTAAATATTTGCACACTTTAAAAAAAAATGTATTTGACAGTAAAAAGGCACATGTTTATATTTAAATAATAACATATCTGAAGGGTTTTATCGTCGGTGGTTTATATTTCTTTGTTATTAATATTACTGTTTATAAAGCGTCTTCTACTTGTTGCCTTTTTTCAGTCTAATAAACGTTTTAGAGGTTTTAATCCAGCGTGTAAATAATTAAAATGTTTCTTTTATTGTGGCCGAAATATTAGAAGAAGGATTCATGTGTTCGTGTCGTTGAGTCGGTGAAGTTTGAGGTTGTTTTTATGATGTTTAGATGGAAATAAAACTGTTTAAAATGTTGGTTATAAACAGTAAATCAGAGTAAAGTGAACACGGCCGTTGATGGGCAGGTTGCTGGTTTAAATCCCTGCAGCGACTCGTCTCTCAGTCTGGAGCTGAAGCGTTTGGACCTCTGCGGCTCGGCTGTGAATCCAGTTAATCCTCAGACCTTCTTTTTAAAAATCTCAGATAAAATCAGCAAAATGGAGAGAGAATAATAATCCGCCGACGCTTCTTCTTCTTCTCCTCCTGCAAGTCTGTTTCTGCCGCCAGCGCCTTATTTTTGTACCGCTCACTTCCTACTTCCTGTTCTACTTCCTGTTGGAGCGGTTTGTGAGAGCGGTGCTGATGATGATCTTCTTCCAGGGAAACATCCGAACTAACGATGCAACACAAATATATTTAAATAAACCAGGACTCTTATTATTATTATTATTATTATTATTATTATTATTATTATTATTATCTTTTAAAGCAGGGGTGTCAAACATGCGGCCCGCGGGCCAGAACCGGCCCGCCGAGGGGTCTAATCCGCCCCACTTTCCTTCCTTCCATCTGCCCTTCCTACCTTCCTTTTTTTCTTTCTTCCTTCCTCCCTTTCTTCCTTCTATCCTTCCTTCCATCTGTCCTTCTATCCTTCCTTCCATCTGCCCCAACTACCTTCCTTTCTTCCTTCTATCCTTCCTTCCATCTGTCCTTCTATCCTTCCTTCCATCTGCCCTTCCTACCTTCCTTTCTTCCTTCTATCCTTCCTTCCATCTGTCCTTCCTCCCTTTCTTCCTTCTGTCATTCCTTCCCTCTGTCCTTCCTACCTTCTTTCCTTCTGTCATTCCTTCCCTCTGTCCTTCCTCCCTTTCTTCCTTCTATCCTTCCTTCCTTCCTCCCTTCCTTCCCCACTTACTTCTGTCTGTCTTATCTTCCTTACCTCCTTCCTTCCTTCCATCTTTTTAATGATCGGGCCCACATGAGATCATGTGTATGTGGCCCTTGAATAAATGAGTTTGACTTCCTGTTTGAAGGCTTCATGAGGCGACGCTCCTCTCTGTCTCTGAACCTTTGTAGCAGCTGACCGGATACCTCTGAGCAGACAGTCTGTAACTAAACTACCAACCTCTCAGACCACAGCGCTGTTTCCTCTCTTTGTTCACTTTAATCCTCCTGTTGTCTTCAGACCCGTTTTTATATCAGAAATATTAGAAACTGATGATTGATAAATAATCGTTAAAAATTTTAGCAATCTAACGTTGTGTTGCGTTAGCGTAGTCTTTACGCAAAGCAGTGAATTTCAGTATATTTCAGCATTAAAACGAGCAAAATGATTACGTTATCGGTCGCTATTACGTTATCGGCTGCTACACCTGCTAATGTGTAGTTAACGTATCTTAGCTAAGACATTTATTAGCTAGCTATGTAACTCACGAGCAGCAGATGTCGGATATTAAACTTTTACGTATAAATGAACATCCGTTAAATTTAAGCTCATATCAAACGAGTTCATATAATTATTTAACGACAGTCGTAACGAGACAGTGTTTGTGTAATTCCTCTCACTGCCAGCAGGGGGAGACAAAAATCCTTCATTAATTAAAATAGGTTTTATTGTTATAATACAATTTTAACGTGAATAAAAGAGACAAATTTAATTAATAAGTGTCTTTATTGTTAATTTTACTGTGATTATTATAAACTGTGAGGGAGAATTCGGGATAGAGACAAAACATTTATTAATTTTTACCATTTTTTAGCCTCGTCCTAAAGGCAAAATATATTAATCTGAATAAATCTGTTCTTGTCTCATTTTCAGGCTGTTTTTAAACGTTTTTATCTTTTTTCTTGCTGAATAAAAAGAGGAAACAGCGCTTCCATCTCTTCTCTCTGATCATCACATCTCACGTCACAAACCGCCGACTTTCTACAAAATGTTAATGAACTATTGTAAATGAAGCTGCGACAAACTGACCGAGTATATTTTCTACAAACAGAAAAAAGAAGAAAAACTAGATTTTCTTCCTCGTGCTTTTTTTTTTGTTTTTGGACGTTTAAAGTATTTTATGTTTTTAAGATGATTCTGTTTCTGTCAGCAGCTGATTGTCACCCGAAGATTTACTGAAAGACGAGAAATAAAAAACTGGTTTGTTATGATGTTGTGATCCTGTCATAAAGAAGATCTGTATAAAATTAGGGGTGTCAAACATAAAGCCCGTGGGCCAAAACCGGCCGGCCAAGAGGAGCAAGCCGGCCCTCTGGATGAATTAACAAAGTATGAAAAGTAATTCCAACTTTTCTGCTTCAGACGTTTGTTTTCTTCCATCCTGAGCAGAAAATAATGATCTGAAACAACCAAAACAGGTCAATGACGTGATGTAACTCAATGTCAAATGGTGTAACCAGTGTTTTTACATCAAAATTTGATTTTATATATATACAGGAACATAAATATGAACTATAATGTGGAATAAATATTATCCACTTTTAGCAAAGCAACACTATGTTTTTAACCATATTTGACTTTAACTGTCAAAAATTATTTTTAAAGAATTGTTGCTTTAAGGAGACGTTCTGCTCAATATCAACAAAATGCTTTAAAATGTAAATGTAGAAATACTCCAAATTTGTTATTTTCATTTGCAGTTTTTTTAATGAAGTCATTATTAGTATAAGTCCACTTAAATACACAGTGGACCCTTAATACATGAAGCTGAGCAGCTGCTGACTGTTTGTCGTCTTTGTTTCTTTCTTTAATAAACGAGTGAAGTTTGTTTCTCTGTGATTTATTTTGACTGTTCATGTTTCAGGACGATCAGCTGATCAATAAGAAGATCATCAATTATTCTAACGTCATGTTTACAGCTTAGATCTGAACTCTGCTGTTTCCCTTTTTACTTTGTACAGTTGAAACATGCAGTTATTATTATTATTATTATAATTATTTAATCTTTAGCAGCAGTGGTTGATTGATTGACAGAAATAATCAATAATGAATTCTAGTTACATTTTTTAAGCTACAGTATAAAAACATATTTGCATGTTGCAGCTTCTCAGATGTGATGATGTCGTTTTCTTTTTGGTCGTATGTGATAATACATTTTATATTTTTAGTTTTTGGATAAAACAGGATATTTGATGCTTAATGTTTAAGCTTTAAGTTAAGAAGTTATGACAGGGTTTTTTCTATTTAATCGACAAAATAATCAAATTCATCAGTAATGAAAATAATTTTTAGTTGCAGCCTCAGATTGTTTCTATTGTTTGGAAAATTTCAGTAAATAATGAAAATAACAGAATTTCAGACATTTCTGCTTTTAAAAAGTAAAGTAAATATTATTTAATTGCCTAAATAGTGATTAATATGTTGTTATGGATCTTCATTATTTGCTCTCCTGATGATGCGACTATAGCGCCACCATGAGGCTGAGAGTGAAACACCTGAATTATTATTATATGAATTATGTTGAAATCTTAGTTATTCTGAGTTAAAAGCTGCAAAAAATGGAGCTTTTAATCACTGCTGCTTTTATAAGTGTTTATTTTTATTTAACTTATTTAACTTTAGCAACAAGGATCCCAAGTAAGGCAATGTCGTTCCTCTATATGTATTGTTTATATATATTATATATGTGTGGAATGACAGTAAACATGAATAAAACACACTTTATATTACAGCTAAACACATTTATATAAAAAGAGTTTTTCAGGGTTTTTTTATTACAAAATTGTTTCCAAACTTTCCAAACACGAACTTTGCTGTACAGAGAAAAAAACAACAAAACTAAACTAAATAAACAACAGAGGATTTTACAGTTTGTGTTTTAACTACAGAAAAACAACCAATCAGAGCTCTCGATTTAATCATGTGTGCTCTAATGAATCAGGAGCTTTTATTCATTAATTAGGACATAAATTAATAATTCAAGAGCATTAATTAGTTGTTTTTACTCTGTGGGAAAATTATTACAGCTGATATCTGTCTCTCTCTCTCGGTCTGTCTTCTTCTATCTGTCTCTTCTCCTGTCGTCTCTCTCTCTATCCATCTCCCTCCTTCTATCGTTCTCTCTGTCTCTGTCCGTCTCTTTTCTTCTGCTGCTCTCTCTCTCTCGGTCAAACTCTCTCCTTCTACTATCTCCGTCTCTCTCTCTCTCCGTCTCTCTCCTTCTATCGTTCTCTCTATCCCAATCTGTCTCTTTTCTTCTGTCCTTGTCCGTCTCTCTTCTTCTCTCTCCGTCTCTGTCAAACTCTCTCTTTCTGTCGTAGTCTCTGTCCGTCTCTCTCCTCCTCTCGTTCTCTCTCCCTATGTCCCTCCTCTCCTCTTCCTCTTTGAATCTCTCATTCTCTCTCCCTCTATCCCTCCTCTCTTCATCCCCCTCTCTGAATCTCTCGTTCTCTCTCCCTCTATCTCTCCTCTCGTCCTCCACTTTGAATCTCTCGTTCTCTCTCCCTCTATCCCTCCTCTCTTCATCCCCCTCTCTGAATCTCTCGTTCTCTCTCCCTCTCGCTCCGTTTGGCGCCCCCCTCTGGTTGTACTTGTCGTAGGCAGCGTCTTCTTTCTCCTCTTTGACTCTGACAGCAGCAGCAGGAGGAAGAGGATGATGAAGAGGAGCAGGTGAGGAAGACGAAGAGGAGTGCATCGCCCGACCTCCTCTCTCTTTCTCCTTCTCTGCCTTCTTCTTCTCCTTCTTCTCTTTCTTCTTCTTCTTCTTTTCTTTCTTATCTGAGACAAACAGCAGAATTAAAATCTGTCCAACATGCAGGAGAGAAAAGGATGAATGTGACAGGAAGTGACATCACACCTTTTTTAGGCTTCTTCACGGGGATGGCGTACTGCTCCTCTTCTTCCTCAGAGGAAGAGGAGGAGGACTCGCCCACTTTGGGAGCGCAGCCTTGTTCCCGCAGGCTTTTGGTGATGTCATCGATGTCCTCCGAGTCTTTAGGAGGACGATAGTCTTTAACGTGATCGACACGGATCGTCCGACCTTTAATCTGAAACATCAGACAAAGAAAACGTTCATCTATAAAACATCATCCTATTTATTATTATTAATATACTATTATCTCTATAGTTATTATTATAGTTATCTCTCTGAGTGTGGACGGCCTTTAAACACGCTGCTGTGTTTGTGTCACCTTGATGCCGTTGAAGTTGTCCACAGCCAGGATGGTGCTCCTCTGGTCCTCGTAGCAGGCGAAGCAGAAACCTTTAGACTTCCCCGTCTTCTTGTCTCGCACCAGGTTGATGTTGACGATCTCTCCGTATCTGAGGAGGAAGAGGAGGAGGATGAGGCACAGAGAGGTAAATAAAAAGCTGCAGGATGATGGAGAAGAAGAGGACGAGAGAAAGAGTGTGCAGGTACGTACTGAGAGAAGACACAGATGAGGTCACCTTCAGTCAGCTCGTATGGGAATCCTCCTGCAGGACACAGCGAGGAGCAGCAGAGTGTTACACAGGACCAACGTTTACCTCCAGATAGAGCTACACAATGTGAGAAATGATGAAACTATAGATGCTGTTTCATCTTACCGATAAACACCCAGGCGCTGTCTTTGTACTCAGAGTGCCAGGAGACAGTTTCCTTCACTCCCAGGTCGGCCTCACGCTCATTCAGCTCATTGATGAGCTTCACCTTCGTCAGCGGACTGAAAACAAACAGAAAATAATGTTTAAACCCCCGAAATAGACTAGCTAACTGTATATAAAGTAGTGTAAACTAGCTCCACCTCCAGCAGCTACAACAGTAACATGCTGCTCTAACACTGATGCTTCACTATTAATAATCTAATGATGTCATAATAATAATATATCAGTCAGAGGACCAAACCACTACTTTTACTGTAATACTGCATACTACATCACTCATAATACTGCAGTACTTTACTGTAATACTGCATACTACATCACTATAATACTGCAGTACTTTACTGTAATACTGCATACTACATCACTCATAATACTGCAGTACTTTTACTGTAATACTGCATACTACATCACTATAATACTGCAGTACTTTACTGTAATACTGCATACTACATCACTCATAATACTGCAGTACTTTTACTGTAATACTGCATACTACATCACTATAATACTGCAGTACTTTTACTGTAATACTGCATACTACATCACTCATAATACTGCAGTACTTTTACTGTAATACTGCATACTACATGACTCATAATACTGCAGTACTTTTACTGTAATACTGCATACTACATCACTATAATACTGCAGTACTTTTACTGTAATACTGCATACTACATCACTCATAATACTGCAGTACTTTTACTGTAATACTGCATACTACATCACTCATAATACTGCAGTACTTTTACTGTAATACTGCATACTACATCACTCATAATACTGCAGTACTTTTACTGTAATACTGCATACTACATCACTATAATACTGCAGTACTTTTACTGTAATACTGCATACTACATCACTCATAATACTGCAGTACTTTTACTGTAATACTGCATACTACATCACTATAATACTGCAGTACTTTTACTGTAATACTGCATACTACATCACTATAATACTGCAGTACTTTTACTGTAATACTACATACTACGTCACTCATGATAGTATAAATGTATTAATATTTTTACAGATTATGGGGATATAGTGTTAATAAAACCAATAACAACATTAATTCACACACAGGCGGCCTGATCCTCATTATAAAACCTGTATTTAATTAACTTTACGTATTAACCGCTGTTAGCATTACGTAGCGACGTCATTCATATCAGATAATAATAATAAATACTAAGACTAAACATCCAACATTATAGATTAATCACGTTTTTAATTCAGAGTGTAAATGTTTACTTACTTCATGCTGAAGCTCTGAGGATGTACAGTGGAAACGGCTTCCTCTTCTAACAATTCACTTCCGTTTTGAGACACTTCCGGTTGAATTCCCGCCTTTACCGCCGCCTGCCGTTAGGATGTTTTTAACTGATTTAAAAACAACAAATGATATTATTTTAGTATGTTATTTTTGTTTCAATACATAATTAACTATTAGGCTCAATAAAACAGCGTTAAGATAAATATATAAATGATTATAAATGATAATAAATTATTATATATCAGCCTGTACGGACGGTGGCGCTGTGACGTAACCGCCATCCACAGTGACCCGGTTGATAAACAAGCTGTCAGCAGAAGGTAACTCCAGATTTACCAAACTCTCGCGATACGCTTAAAAACATTCTTATCTATTTGTTTTATAATGTGATAACGCTTTATTAAAGTCTTATTTGATTTAAACACAAAAATCACTGCGTTATTTTTAATAAAATATCATTATTGTGGTTACTTTAAACGTAATGTTTTGGTTATATTTACCACTTTCTTGCGAATCTCGCGAGAGTGCCGTAAATGTAGGGTTATCTTCTAACGTTATACACGACCGTTGAGAACCAAACGGCTAGTTAATGTTCGTTTTAGTTGCATTTTAACGCTTAAAGTAAATGTTTTAAAATGCTTTTTATCTCTATAAAAGCTTCAGAATCGACTAGTCTTAATGGCATAATGTCGTGTGAATTATAAGAGGTGAAATAATGGTAAAGTAGGTAGTTGTTTAGCTACTAGCAGCCATGGTTTAGTTACTAGCTATTATTATTATTATTATGATTATACGTGAATAGTTATTATAGTTATATTAATATTGTGACTCCTCTGCTTCTGGTTTACTGCAAGCTTTCAGTTAAGTAACGTTTTTATCTTTACCTACCAAACTTCTACACATATTCTGCTAAATTTAACATGATTTTACTTATTTTTAAACTTTCCAACCTGCTATAAACATGTTTTAAATCTTCACATAATCTTCTGTAATGTTTGATTAATTCGGCATAAATTAAATCTGTGTATATTTAACACAACTTGCTTTAAATATAATGTTTGGGTCGGTAATGTCCTCATCTGTGTGTGTAATTTAGTGAAAAATGGAGAATAAATGATGAATAAACTGCATGATTTATACCAAATATATAAATTTTTACCTGTGTGATACATATATGTTAAAAAAGACTGATATAATCTTGATATTATTTATTTTTTCCACATATAAGGAGACTTAAAATTGGTAAAATATTGAGTTGAGTTTGGTTTTGGACCTAAAACACGAAATAAATAGGTCTTAATGATTGATTTTATGATCCACATATAAGCACAAGACACATATAGTGATGCTCAATGCTGTACAGATGTAAAAAGTAGTTAAATTAAAGCATAAATAATATTTTAATGAACAGGAACTAGAGTTATAAACACGTCAACGCCTGGATTTACCAACAGGAGGAGCCACTGGATTACAGATGCTTTAAAAGTCTAGAAAATAATCATCTTTATCTAATCATCACATTTGATTTAAGTTTATTTTTCTTTGTGTCCCTCTCTTGTCTCTCAGCAGGATGATCTCTCAGGTCTTCATCTTGTCCTCAAAGGGCGACCACCTCATCTATAAAGACTGTATCCTCCTCCTCTTCCTCACTGTGCCACATCTGCAGAGAGAAAAACTGTCCTAAAAACTAACACAAAACATTATTATATGGTCTACTTTAAAACACACATTTACTAACACTTCCTGCATCTCTGATTCTGTTTACTTGTATTAATAAAAAGTCTTTAACATGAAGCATCAGTCCGCGGGGAAGCAGAGAGCAACGTGGTCAGCGTCTTTTATGAGAAAGTCACAGCACTGACCGGGGACCAGCCTCCGGTTGTCATGGTAACGCTGTGTGTGTGTATGTTGGGATGTTGTGAGAAGGGCCCGATAGATGCCGATACCGATTTTAGGGAGGAAAACTATTCTGATATCGATATATCGGCCAATATTTACACAATAAATACATGAATATACTTTTTTTTTGCAGTGATCCATCAAATATTGTAAAAGTTTAGGTTTAAAGCTTATTGCATTAAGTGCGATCAGTAAACATTAGAGTAAACTTCACTGGGAATTTAATTATTAGCAATAACTACAAAAAAAAAAACACGTATATATCAAACGTATATACAGTATGAGAGAGAAAACACCAGATTTAACAGCCCTGCTCCCCATTCACACCTGAAACCTTGTAACACTAAGGAGTCACATGACACCAGGGAGGGACAACGATGTTCACTGTGAGGTGTACTCACTTGTGTTGCCAGCTGTTAGACATTAATGTCTGTGTGTTGAGTTATTTTCAGAGGACAGTAAATCTATAAGCTGTACACTCACTACTTTAACTTATATCACAGTTTAATTTCTATAGTGTTGTCCCATGAAAAGATATAATACAATATTTGCAATAATGTGAGGGGTGTACTCACTTTTATGAGATACTATACTTCCACCACAGCTCAACAGGGAAACACTAAGAGGGAATCTGATGCTAAAAACACTGTAAATGAGTCAGATATCACTTGATATAATAACTCACACTGATGAAGCTCAATAGAAGCTGATCATCTACTTTTGAAGCAGATCTTTTAATAGTCAGAATGAACAGGAGGAATGATTACAGAGAGGAAACACTTTAAAATAATGAACTCGTCCTTTAAACTCTTCATCCTGTGTTTTTATTCTTCAGACTCACAAAGATCTTCACTTCATCCACATCAGACAGGGAGGACTTTACTGGGTCGCCACGACAACAGCTGACTCCTCTCCATTCACCATCATCGAGTTCCTCAACAGGTACAGTGTGTCGCCATGGAAACAAGCTTTTATGTGTCCAGATACAAAACCATGCTTATAATAAACAGCATTAAATACATAATGATATTAACATTATATATATTTTATTATGTGTCTCTGTTAAAACTGCAGTTTAATTGCATTTAATAATAATAATAATAATGATAATGATAATAATTTCATGATTAGAGCTGCAGCGTGTGTATTATTCTATATCTGCAGGTTTAATATCTGTGTATTGTACTGTATCTACAGGTTTAATGTGTGTGTATTATTCTATATCTGCAGGTTTAATATGTGTATATTGTACTGTATCTTTAGGTTTAATGTGTGTGTATTATTCCATATCTACAGGTTATCCTCTCTGGTTAAAGATTACTGCGGCAGTCTGTCAGAGAAGTCGGTGCAGATGAACTTTGCTCTGATCTACGAGCTGCTGGACGAAGTCGTGGTGAGTTTAAAATCCATCAGAGTCTCACATCAACTACAAACACATTCATTTATAAAACTTCAACATAAAGAAAGACGACTCCTCTAACTTCATGTGTAATTAGGTAATCATGACATTTGTGTTTAAATATAAAAACATGATGCCAGGGTGAATAAATATCTAACTGCCAAGTTTAGATATTTGAAGGTTTAACAGAGAAACTGCAACACTCCTCTTAACTGTCTCACACATCCTATCATCATTTTCTGGCATATTGATTTAGTTGTTAGGCTGATTAAAGCTCTTACCCTCGTTTTTTAACTTCAAGTGTCTTTGTATGTACATATTTATTTATTTATTTCTTCGTGTGTGAGCTACGGGATATCTGCATTTTCCTAAGAAGAATGAATAAAGTATCTATCTATCTATCTATCTATCTATCTATCTATCTATCTATCTATCTATCTATCTATCTATCTATCTATCTATCTATCTATCTTTCTATCTATAAACTCCATAAACTATTGAAATAAGACACAGCACTCTGGTTTTAGTTCATCTAAACTAACCTAATTAATCTTGGTGTTATTCATTTTATTTGTTATGATTTGATTTAATTGCTCAAACTGTTTCATATTAGATTTTAACTCTCAGGAAACAGACGAGAAGCTCTGAGATATTTTGGTGAGTTGAGGCAGATTTGTGACTTTGAGGTGTTTGATAAATATTTTCTCCTGAAGAACTTTTTCTGAGCAAAGATGTGAGAAGAGTTCAGCTCGCAGGAAGTTCCTCCGTCTTTATAAACTGACAGAGGAGTCAGAGGAGGAGAGGTTTAAAATTGAGATGATATAAAAGTAATAATCCATTTTTAATCACTTCATCTCTTTCTGTGTGTGTGTGTGTGTGTGTGTGTGTGTGTGTGTGTGTGTGTGTGTGTGTGTGTGTCTCTGTGTGTGTGTGTGTGTGTGTGTGTGAGTGTGTGTGTATCAGGACTACGGTTACATCCAGACTACGTCCTCTGATGTTCTGAAGAACTTCATCCAGACTGAAGCCGTCTCCTCCAGACCGTTCAGCCTGTTCGACCTCAGCAACGTCGGCCTGGTACGTTACCAACAACAACAGCTGTTACACAAGAGGTCAAAGGTCACTGAGAGAGAGAGAATGAGTAAAGCATGGACAATCAAACCTGGGAGATCTTTCTGCTTTTAGAAGAACGTCATGTTTTACATTTCACTCACACACATTAGTTCTGAAGAGGCACAAACGAGTGATTTAAGAGAATTTGTGGCATTCAACAAAATTCCCAAGTTTAGACGTTTAATACGAGCCATGAAAACACTTAATTTGAATGAATTTAGAGTTAAATATGAGGCAGAAATGAGCAGAAATAAAATGTTTAACTGAAACAAACTTAATACTGTTCATGTTGAACTGCAGTAACGCTGATGTCTATCATCATCATCATCATCATCAACAGCTGCTGCAGCTCCTCTAATATCTCTGATGGTCACATGTCGCCTCTCATATCAGTTATAAAGTGTTTTTTTATTATCTAACTTCCTGTCAGAGTGTTTCCTCTTTATTTCTGATGTTACTGATAGTTTCAGCTCCTCTAACTCTACTGCTGACATTTAGAAACGTGTGTGACAGCAGCTCAGATTCTTCCTCTCACTCTTTATTCAGGAACACTTTTATGAATAACAGGTCGCCTTATATGGATGTTTTAGAGGGATGATGATGATGATGATGATGATGACTATGAGGAACTTTCGGCTCCTCATGAACAGCTGATGAAAGACATTTACAGCAGGTTCACAGTAGTTTAGAGTTTGTTGAATCAGTGAAATTAAACCAAAGAGCCTCCAACAAGGAAGCTGTTCCTTCAGTCTGCTGATGGAAGGACTTCCTGAGGTTTAGGAGGAGTTTTTATAAGTCTGGATCACAGTGAACAAATATTTAAATCAATCATTAAAGTTACATAAAGTTACCTTTCTCAGCTGCAGTTAGATGTTTCATTTCCACAAAGTCATGTGATATCTCTCCTACACCGAGGACACTTTTAGTTCCTACATTACCAAACATGAGGCTCGGTTGTGTAGCACTGTTCTAATTTAAAGGATCAAAACATAAAGATAATCACACTTTTTTAAAGTCTACAACTACACGACAACTTTCTACCACAAATGCTTCAAACTGAGAAAATGTTTTTTTTTTTTTTTTTTTACAAAGAGAACAATTTCAGGTTGAAACATTTTCATATTCCTGTCTTACATTGGTCGTACTTTCTTACTTGTTCCTATTATTATGGTGTTTAAATGTCACCCTGATGATGATGATGATGATGATGATGATGTTGTTGTTACAGTTCGGAGCAGAGACGCAGCAGAGTAAAGTGGCTCCGAGCTCTGCAGCCACCAGACCGATCCAGTCCAGCAGAGAACAGGTACTCACTGAAACCCACCGGATTTTCAAAATAAGATGTCAACAGAGACAATTAAAAAAAAACAACCTAAAAAAACTTCATACATTCATCCTGAAACTGAAGAAGGAAGTAGTGTGTCATGTGATCCTCCCCAAAACACAAACACACACATTATAAATGCAACACTATATGTTTGTTTGCAAAGGAAATACACTGATCTGGTTTTAATTTGAAAATCTTGACAAAAAGTGTAGAAAAGCAGCAACTGTAACTTTTATTTTTAGTAGAAAATTACCTCTTAAA
>NC_084983.1:28513657-28548657 GCF_963691925.1 Scomber scombrus | reverse complement strand
ACCATCCCGGTTCCTAAAGGCTCAGTGAGGTGAGACGCTCACATTCAAATCAGCTGCTGTTTGCTATGGAAATCATTCAGTATGTAAACGCTGCTGAGCCTTCCTCTCTATTTGAATATGACTCAGCTGTTGTTGATGTTTAGTTTTAGCTTCTTTTCTCTTTGTCGCTGACGTTTGTCGTTTGAGTCGATCTGCTGAACGTGAAACAGGAAGTCAGCACAGTTCCTCTCCTCCTCTCTTCCTCTCTTCCTCCTCTTCTCTCTCTCTGTAGGAATCAATCTATATTTTCATCTGTTATTTAGAGATCACCTCAATTTGAAATAGAAAACAATATTAAACAAAACGTGATGAGCATGAGGAAGCTCGGCTCAATTTGTTATGTAAAGTGATGTAAATGACAGTCAGTGATGGATGGAGAGCCAGGTGCTTCAGCAGAGTTTAAACAGGTACAGAGGAGTTATAGTCAGGTTTTATAGTTTAATTACATGATAAAAACATTACATATATAAACACATTACACACACACACACCACTATCAAAAACATGTGAGAGGTTAATTCTCTCATAACAATAATAATAATAATAATAAAGTTTCTTTCATAAAGCGGCTGCAGCTCAAAGTGCTTTACAGAGAAAAATACAATAAAACAACAAATAAACAATAAAAAGACAAAATAAAGACATTCAGTAAAAATAAGTTACAATGACATGAATTAAAAGCCAAATTAAATAAATATGTTTTCAGCTGTTCACAGAGCATGAAACATCTCTTATAGCTTTAGGTAGATTATTCCATCATTTAGGAGCATAATTAAAGAATGCTGTGCTTCCTGTTTTCTTTATGGGAGTAAATGTTTTATATTTAAAATCCTCTCAGAGTCTGTGATGTAGTTCAGTCCCCTAAAAACCAGCAGAGCTTTAAAAACCAGTAAGAGAAGTTTAACCCTCCTGTTGTCCTCGAGTCAAGGAAGGAAGGGAGGAAGAAGGAAGGTAGGGAGGGAGGGAGGAAAGAGGGAAGGAAGGAGGGAAGAAGAAGGAAAGGAAGGAAGGAAAGGAAAGGAGGGATGAAGGAAGGAAAGGAGGGAGTAAGGAAAGAGGGAAGGAAGGGAGGAAGAAGGAAAGGAAGGAAGGGAGGAAAGGAGGAAGGAAGGAAGGGAGGAAGAAGGAAGGAAAGAAAGGAGTAAGGAAGGAAGGAAAGGAGGGAGGTAGAAGGAAGGAAAGGAGTGAGGCAGGAAGGACAAATTATTTATGTACTTATTACATTAAATATGAAATATGATCATGAACATAAAGTATTTCTGCAGCAGCACGCAAAGGTCTGGTTTTAAATCGCTGCTTTTATTTAAATCTTCCAGTGAATCTAACATGTTTGGACCTGAATGAGAGAAGCAGCATCCAGAGTTTAGTAAAGAGTAAACACACACACACACACACACACACACACACACACACACACACACACACACACACACACTGCTGCTGGATGTTAAACATGAAGCCTCTCTGCTGTCACATCAGCTGAAAGCTTCATCAGGATTATCATCAAATCACCTTCTCAAAGCTTTTCTGCCTCACTGCTCTTGACTCCCGCTGACTCCCGCTGACCCCCGCTGACCCCCGCTGACTCCCGCTGCCCCCCCCCAGCTCCTCACAGGGCGCTGAGACTGACTGGAAGGGTTGTTTTTTTGTGTGTTTATTTGTGTGTATATGTGTGTTTTTGTGTGTTTATTTGTTGTGTGTGTTTGTGTGTGTGTTTATGTGTATATTTATATGTTTGTGTGTTCAGTTTGTCTCAGGAGCTCAGCAGTCCAGATCAGAGCGCTGAGCTGAGGCCACAGAGCCGAGCCATCGTCTGGCAGATCCCTCGATTCCCTGGAGGAACACAACTCTCTGCTCTGTTCAAGGTGAACACACACACACACACACACACACACACACACACACACACACACACACACACACACACACACACACGTTAGCTGCTTTTTCTCTGATCAAAACATCAACTAATCTATAAAGGATTAATATTTTTTTCACACCATATGTCGTTTTCTTTCAGCTGAGCCGTGCAGTTAATGTACCTGCTGATCACACACACACACACACACACACACACACACACACACACACACACACACACACACACACACACACACACACACACACACACACACACACACACACCTGTGCAATCTAAAACAGCTCTGCACTTAATTCTACTTATAGATGATGTATATAATTTATTATTGAGGTCGTAGTTTATGTTGCTGGTTGTTTACTGAAGTTTATTATATTTAAAAATGTTCCTAATATTTTGCTCCTCTTGTATATTAATGGAGAGGACGTAATAATCTTAGTTTAATTGTTTAGTCTATTAAATAAATCAGATAACAGTAATAACCTGCAGCTCAATGACAGCTGCTACAATCTTCATATTTAAGAAGCTGGAAGCATCACATTTTCTTTTTAATGACTAAAATAAATGAATCTGTCATCAAAACAGTTTCCAGTTCATTTTCTGTCCATCATCTCAAATTGATTAATCTACTAATCATTGATTATGTGAGTCAGAATATTTGTACAAATGTTCTCATTAAAGTGAATCTTTGACTGTTTCTGTAACTTTATTTCCTTTAATAATTTAATTTAAATTATGGTTCATATCAGCTCCTCTGTATGAACATTACACTAAACTGTCTAAAACTGTGTTACTCACATTTTATACACAATAATAAATATAATACTGATGATTTCACACTGAAAACTGTTTAAAAAAGTCTCTAATGATGAATATTTAATGGAGTTTCCTTTTCTATAAAGGACAAACAGTCAGAATAATATAACATTTTAACTGTATATGTAAATATATTATAAATAATACATTTAAAATAGCAATAATATGTGAATTGAATGTGTTTCTACATTAAAAGACACAAAAACTTCATTTAAATAAAAAAAAACTAAACAAAACAATGAGTTCAGTATAAGATGTTCAGATGATTAATTCTTCTTCTTCTTCTTCTTCTTCTTCTTCTTCTTCTTCTTCTTCTTCTTCTTCTTCTTCTTCTTCTTCTTCTTCTTCCTTTTCTTCTTCTTCTTCTTCTTCTTCTTCTTCTTCTTCTTCTTCTTCTTCTTCTTCTTCTTCTTCTTCTTCTTCTTCTTCTTCTTCTTCTTCTTCTTCTTCTTCTTCTTCTTCTTCTTCTTCTTCTCCTTCCTGTTGTCAGCTGGAGGTTTCTGGTCTCAGCTCAGCCTCCATGTTGGAGGTCGGTCCGGTCGGTTTGAGCTTCGAGCTGCCAAAGTTCACGGCTACAGGTCTTCAGATCCGCTTCCTGCGCCTGTCGCCCATCCAGCCGGGTCCATCACAGCGCTGGGTCCGCTACGTCACACACTCTGACTCCTACACCATCCGAATATAACACATCTGACTCCTACACCATCCTAATCTAACACCTCCCACTCCTACACCATCCTAATCTAACACCTCCGACTCCTACACCATCCTAATCTAACACCTCCGACTCCTTCACCATCCTAATCTAACACCTCTGACTCCTACACCATCCTAGTCTAACACCTCCGACTCCTACACCATCCGAATATAACACATCTGACTCCTACACCATCCTAATCTAACACCTCCGACTCCTACACCATCCTAATCTAACACCTCTGACTCCTACACCATCCTAATCTAACACCTCTGACTCCTACACCATCCTAATCTAACACCTCTGACTCCTACACCATCCTAATATAACACCTCCGACTCCTACACCATCCTAATCTAACACCTCTGACTCCTACACCATCCTAATATAACACCTCCGACTCCTACACCATCCTAATATAACACCTCTGACTCCTACACCATCCTAATCTATCACCTCTGACTCCTACACCATCCTAATCTAACACCTCTGACTCCTACACCATCCTAATATAACACCTCTGACTCCTACACCATCCTAATATAACACCTCCGACTCCTACACCATCCTAATCTATCACCTCTGACTCCTACACCATCCTAATATAACACCTCTGACTCCTACACCATCCTAATCTAACACCTCTGACTCCTACACCATCCTAATCTAACACCTCTGACTCCTACACCATCCAATTCTAACACCTCTGACGTTTCATCAGTTTCATGATGAAGCAGAGAAACGACTGATGATTAATTATCAGTAAATCATGTACATTTTCCAATCTGTGGACAGTTTGTTGACTGTTTTATTTTTTTCATTCAGTGAATAAATGTATTTATTTCAGTTTTTAAAGATGCTGGAAACAATAAAATCATAAAGATTCAACCTGTGAACTGAAGCTGTTTAATATTGTTATTATTAATCCTCCTGTTGTTGTTTTCCTGTTAATGATGCAGCATAGACCTTTATAACCAACTTCATTCACTTTAGGAAGAAGGAAAGAAAGGAGGGAAGAAGGTAGGGAGGAAGGAATGAGAGGAAGGAAGGGAAGAAGGGAGGGAGGAAGGAAGACGTAAGGAAAGGAGGGAGGAAGGGAGGAAGAAGGAAGGAAAGGAGGGAGGAAGGAAGACGGAAGGAAAGGAGGGAGGAAGGAAAGGAGGGAGGGAGGAAGAAGGAAATAAATGAGGAAGGGAGGAAGGAAGATGGAAGGAAAGGAGGGAGGAAGGAAGGAAAGGAGGGAGGAAGGAAGATGGAAGGAAAGGAGGGAGGAAGTAAGGAGGTAGGATGGGAGGGAGAAAGGGAAGGGAGGGAGGAAAGAGAGAGAAGGAGGGAGGGAGGAAGGACAGATGGAAGGAAAGAAGGAACAGTCAAAACAGACGGAGTCAATTTGACCCGGGAGGACGACAGGAAGGTTAATGGTTCTTAGATTGGTTTCATAACTTATTAAACGCTACCCAGTCCTGCCTGTTGTCCTGGTTTATAAAAACATAAACAGTTAAAAGCAGAGATGATTATTCTCGTAAATTGATCGTAGTGAGGAAACAAACACGTGATTTTCAGGCACGCTTGAAAAATTATGACACTTTTTTTTGTTTGTTTTTTCACCTCTGAATTATTTGAGTCCACTAATATGATGAGAGGTGTCAGAGCGAAGCTTCAGAAAGCAGAAATAAAGTCAAACTGCTGACGTGTTCGTTATTATCTGCTCAGCGACTCGTTTCACTTCTCTTTTATAAACTTCTGCTCGACCACTTTGAAGGGTTTTGTGGTTTTAACCTCATGAAACGCTCCATGAATCAGCTAACCGGTTATTTTAATACTTTGGTTGGTGTTCGAATGAGAAGCTGACGTGTTTTAGTTACACATTGAACTCCAGAGATTCAATACAGGAAGTTTCACATCCTCTAAATATACTCTGCTTGGAATTATAAGGTCAGTATGAAGTTAAATTATTAGAAAAGAAACCTTATTAATAAATAAAATAATGTTTTTCTGCTGTTTTCACTGTAAAGTTCATCCTCTGTGTTTGTGACCTGCAGGCGTCCGTTAAATACCGGGCTGTGATTGGCTCCTGACTCGTTGTGATGTCATCGACGAGCCAGGGTGTTAAACTGAGATTAAAGGTAACAGATGAGACTCTTCGTGCTCCATGAAGCTCAAACATCCGACAGAACGAGAAGATGGAGACTCAGGGTTCACTCACACTAGGTAATCGTACCGTTTGCCCCTAAAATCCGGATTATTTGTCCAGTGTGAGGTCAAGTGTACCGAGCTTGAGTACGGTTCTCTTCCCTGGTCCGGTACGGTTGGAAGATGTTTGATTAGGCTCGGTACACTTGGTCACGCAGCGCACTAAGGATTCATATTTTACCTGAAAATAAAACATTTTAAATCCCACTTGGTTCGTTCCTTCCTTCCTTCCTTCCTTCATCACTTCCTTCTCTACTTACTTCCTCCCTCCTTACTCCTTTCCTTCCTTCCTTCCTTCCTTCCTTCCTTCCTTCCTTCCTTCCTCCCTCTTTCTTTAATTTTTCTTTTGTTCTTCCCCTCCTTCCATACTTCTTTCCTCACTTCCTTCCTTCCTTCCTTCCTTCCTTCCTTCCTTCCTCCTTTCCTTCATCCCTTCCTTCTCTCCTTACTTCCTTCCTTTTTTCCTCCCTCCCTCCCTCCTTACTCCTTTCCTTCCTTCCTTCCTTCCTTCCTTCCTTCCTTCCTTCCTTCATCACTTCCTTCTCTACTTACTTCCTCCCTCCTTACTCCTTTCCTTCCTTCCTTCCTTCCTCATTCCTTCTTTCCTCACTTCATTCCTTCCTTCCTTCCTTCCTCCTTTCCTTCATCACTTCCTCCCGCATGCGCACTAGGGATTCATATTTCCCCCGAGATAAGACATTTTAAATCCCGTGAAAAGAATCGAATGTTCCAGGAATCCCACCACCAGCTGATCCCTGGTCATTTCACAAGCAACACTAAATGCAACATGGAGACATTATGTATGTATGGGTCCCTATCCGACCATTTGTTGTGTATTATTTTATCATTATTAAAGCAAAAGAACTTAATTTATGTCCATCAACATTATAATGAATAAACTAAAGGCTTAATATTAGTTAGCATCCAGCGTGCTGCGTGGACTTCATTACATCTGCTGCACCGCTGCTAAGTTTATTATCTGTGATTGTGACCTTCATAAAAGTAATATTTTACTGATCTGCATTATATAAACTAACGAAATTCATTAAACTAAGTCTTACTTTAGACAGAGTAAACGATGAAGGGAGGAAGGAAGAAGGAGGGAAGGGAGGAAGGAAGAAGGAGGGAAGGGAGGAAGGAAGAAGGAAAGGAGGGAAGGAAGGAAAGGCGGAAGGAAGGGAGGAAAGGAAAGAAGGGAGGAAGGAAGAAGAAAGGAAAGGATGGAGGCAGGGAGGAAGGAAAGGAGGGAGGAAGGAAGGTGGGAAGGAAGGAAGGAAAGGAGGGAGGGAGGAAGGAAGAAGGAAGGAAAGGAGGGAAGGAAGGAAGGAAAGGAGGGAGGAATGATGACAGAGAGGAAACCTGCCTGCTGCTCTAACAACATGTAAACTGTCCTTTAACGTCTTCGTCTGATTCAATCTGTTAAATTCAGTCCCAGAACGACTCAGATCAGAGTTTTAAACCTAAACTAATAAAAACCATCAGCTGACTCTAAATAAAGCTTCAGGGAAACATTCATTTAATCATAAAGTACGTTTATATATATTTTACTAAATGAGTCTCAGGAAGGAAAGTAGAAATTGTTTACTCAACTTTTACTGTCATTAATTGTTGTTTTATACTTTTACTTTTGATTCTGCAGATTTAGATTGTTAATAAAATATATAAACTTTGATATATTAAAATAAATGAAGATATAAAACCGTATATTTAGTCATAATTAGCTCCACTTTTACTTTATATATATATATATATATATATAATATATATATATATATATATATATATATATATATATATATATTTATTATTATATTACACCCAGAAAGGAACAGAGTACTTACAATGTTCCTCATCTTTCTTTCTTTCTTTCTTTCTTTCTTTCTTTCTTTCTTTCCTCATCGTTCTTTCCTTCATTCTTTCTTTCTGTCTTTCTTTCTTTCTTTCTTTCCTCATCGTTCTTTCTTTCCTTCATTCTTTCTTTCTTTCTTTCTTTCTTTCCTCATCGTTCTTTCTTTCCTTCATTCTTTCTTTCCTTCATTCTTTCTTTCCTCATCTTTCTTTCTTTCTTTCTTTCCTCATCGTTCTTTCTTTCTTTCTTTCTTTCTTTCTTTCCTTCTTTCCTTCATTCTTTCTTTCTTTCCTTCCTTCCTTCATTCATTCTTTCTTTCTTTCTTTCTTTCTTTCTTTCTTTCTTTCTTTCCTCATCGTTGCTGCACACACACACACACACACACACACACACACACACACACACACACACACACACACACACACACACACACACACACACACACACACACACACACACACACACTTCTAATACCTGGAAAACTAAAACTACTTAATCGCTCGTTAAACTCACTAAAGCTGAACTGCAATAAAAAAAGCAAAGTGAAAAACTAAATATAAATAAAAACTAAATCTAAATAAAACTACTGAACCTTTAATAACAATAATAACTCAGCTGTGAACAGGAGGAATAATTACAGCAATAAAAACACTTAATGCTCATTTAAAGCTCCTAAAAACTGTTAATTTAACCCTTTAAACTCTGTAAACACGTCATTTAATGATGCAATTTCATTTTATTTATATAAAGTCTAATAAAACATTATATTTGATCCTTTTTTATTATTTATTTATTTATTTATTTGAACATTTAATCATTTAAATGCTTCGTGTTGTCAGGTTGCTGCTGCTGCTGCTTCTGAGTTGCGCAACGTGATCTGCAGCCGCTGCACACACACACACACACACACACACACACACACACACACACACACACACACACACACACACACACACACACACACACACACACACACACACCAACAACAGATCCTTCCTTTGCGGAAGCCACACAGAGGAGCCGAGGCGGCGCTAAATTAAATTAGCATACTAACTAGTTTTTTTAGCTGATGGACGGATGAACTGAGCAGCTTGGACTAGAAGAAGAAGAAGAAGACTAAACATACACACACACACACACACACACTCACTCACACACACAAACACACACACACACTCATCATTTTCATCCTGCAGTCGAGACACCACCGAGTCCCAGGAGCTCATTTTGTCGGCGACCCTTCCTGCCGTCCGCCTGCCGAGGAGATGGGGGACAAGGCGGGCACCAGGTAAGGACGAGCCGCCCCTGGAGCTCCGGAGCTAACATGCTAGTTAGCATCCAATCTCACGCAGTTTGCTACGCTGGCCCCGGCCCGGTGTTACGCTTCATCTGGTCACCGTGCTATCCGGTGCAGTCCTTATTAAAAAGCCTTTAAGTGTAGTTTAATCTTTTTATAAATGCATAATAAGCTATGTTGTACTTATGGGGTATGTGTGTTAAATCGCATCAGATGGTTAAGTCACCTCTTGTATTGTAATTTAATATGAGAGACACCACATAACACGGCGACCAGATTAACCGTAACACCAAGCAGCAGGGAGACGGAGGCGAAGGGAGCGTTTCTCTGCCTCTATAAGGAGCTTTTGGCTGCTTTATGAGGCAAAACAACACACAGGAGTTGTTGATTGTTTTGTTGGCTTGTGTTTGTGCGTTTTAAAGCCGATGCACTCGGTCCAGGAGGAGGCAGGGTTGCAGGGTTAGCACGGCAGGGTGGGGTTAGCTAATGGACGGGGGAAGACTCTCCTCCACGTCCAGCCTCCATTCACAAATCAGTCAATTCTAACCCTTTGCTTAATTCGCCTATTTCACCTAAAAGCTAAACAATTTAAAGAGTATTAACAGCATATATATAGCATAATGGACTTAATATAAATGCAGCAGCTTTTGTTTTATAGTAAAAATGCGTTATAATGTTGTAGGCAGTAATTCCCACGGTGCTTTTTCCTGCAAAATACGGCCGTAGTGGGCGGTATCGACCCGTGCTATACCTCACTTAAAAGGCGATTATATTGTATTAAATTCCTATTTGGTTGGTTGATATTGATGCCGAATGAAGCAGAAGACTTTAAGGATTCATAATATGTAAAAGAAATGTGGAGATATTTGTTTTATATGATTAAAAATAGAAGAAAAGTGTAAAATCAGCGTTTTTTTAAATTGAGTTTGGTTGATTGTGGGTATGAAGGCTCTGCAGGCTCAATGCTAATAACAAGCTGTAAATGTATTTTAAAGAGTTAAGAGGATTTGAATTGTAATTGACCTAATGATAGTTTAATGTTGATGTAGTTTTAATAGAAGATAAACAATAGAAATGGTTTGTTGTTGGCTGATAATGATGCTTGTTGTCAAATTTAAGCTGCAATTATAGATAAAGCATGATTATAAAGATATATAAGTAAATCATATTATCATAATATTATATGTTAAAGTGGTTTGTTCAGTATGTTGCAGTGTTGTTGGTCTCAGCATAAAGAAATAACATCAAATACAGTTAAATAGAATATAAACAGCTGACAGTTTCTCTTCATGTTGTTGGAAATTCATCAGTTTATCTTGTTTAATTTGGTTTATTTATTCTTTGAGAGCTGAAACTTTGTGTTAAATGTTACCTGCAGGTTGTTAGGAGTTATATTCATATCCTAACATTTAAAAATAAGTAAAAAGAAGTTAAATAAACACATAAACATGATGCTTTGATTGTTCTGGTGTCCAATTTAAGCTTTAATTATCGACAAAAACAATCCAAAAACATCACAGTGAATTGTATTATCATAATAATTGTATTATCTGTGCAGTATTTTGCAGTTTTGTTGAGCTCAGCATAATAAATACACTTAAATACTAACAACAGCTGACTGGAAATGGACAGTTTCTCTTCATATTTTTGTAAATTGATCTTTTTAGAGCTAAAACTTTGTCTTAAATGTAACTTAAAGGTTGTTTTGAGTTAAATTAACATCATTTTAAAAAGCAGAGAAATTAATAAACACATAAACATGAGGATTTAGTTGTTTTATGGGATGTTTTAGTGTCATATTTACTCTGCTGTTATCCATAAAAACATTGCGATGAATCATTTAATCACAATAATAATGTTTCTTTAAATCCTGCAACAGTTTCTGCAGGTGTTGTTGGACTCAGCATAAAGAAATAACATCAAATACAGTTAAAAACATTAAAATAGATGATTTATAATGACAGTTTCGCTTCATATTTTGGATATTGATCCATTTTTCTTGCTCAGATTGGGTCGTTTGATCTCTGCAGAGCTAAAACTTTGTCCTAAATGTTACTTAAAGGTTGTTTTATAGTTAAATTCATGAATAAATAAACACAGAACATGAATGCAGAAGAGCTGGATTGATATTATCATGATTTTACCATATTGACACGTTGTTTTAAAAAGCTTCTTCTTCTTCTTTGGTGTTTGTTGTTGTTCTGGTCGGTTATCTGCTTCCTGCTGCGTGTTGTTGTGTTTTTATTATTATTTATTATTTAATCTGCAGATTGTGATTCAGAGTTAAAGATTCAACAGTGTAAATGTTGAGAGGTGTGAAGATGTTTCCCTTCCTCACCTGTTGGTTTCAGCTCAGGTTTAATAATGATAAAGCGATGATGATGAAGGTGATGATGATGGTTTTAAAGTGCTGACTCCTCCAGCTTTAATCTGCGGGTGTTTACAGCCCTGCATGATGAAGGTTTTACAGCTTTATATATAAACACAGAAGCTTCTTTAGTTTGTGCTGATTTGACTCAACGTAAAACAACCTGAACACATTTCCTCTTTTTTAGTTTACTCGTGATTGGCTGTTTGGATCTTCATGTTTTTACTGTAGATTTAACATTAAATACTCTTCAGACCTGTTTGGCTGTAAAAACACCTTAAATGTCACTTTTATTATATATATAAACCTTTTATTACACTGGAATTTGAAGATTTTCCTTTAAAAAATGAAAATATTTAAAAATGCATTATAAAAAGTTTGTAAATTTGACCCATTTTGACATTTAACAGCTTATAAAAACACCTCAAATGTCTTTTATTCTAAAATTTGACAACTTTTCTTTAAGTAGCCCCAAAATAAAATGTTATATTTAGTATTTCTGCTCCAGATGTTTGTCCATTGAGGCTGTTCTGGGTCAGATTATCTCTGTATCTATTGACATGTGTTTTAGTGAAATGAAAAGTTAATAGTTTTAATAAGATAGTAGTTATGAGGATGTATTTTTATGATGTAGCAGTGAAGACTGATGGCTCTAATGGTTATACAATAAACCCCACAGCTCCATAAAGCTCTGCTCATTTTACCTTTACATTAAATAACATTTAACCACCAAAAAGAGATGAAAACACGACTATAAGAGACACAAAAAGCCTAAAAACTACCAAAAACAGACATAAAAAGACTAATAAGAGACTTAAATTGACTAAAGGAACTCAAAAACTACCAAAAAGAGATGAAATAAAGTGTAAAAACAACCTACAGTTAGTTTGAGTGACAGCTGCCATCTAGTTACCATGGTAACTATGAGATGGAGAGACTAAAGAGACTCAGAACTACCAATAAAATAACATTTCCATCATTATTACCCATTTAACCACCAAAAAGAGACATAAACATTTCTAATAAGAGACTTAAATTGACTAAAGAAACCTAAAAACTACCAAAAAGAGATGAAAAAAGGACTGAAAGAGACAAAAAACCCTAAAAAACAACATAAAAAATACTATAAAGAGGCTTAAAAGGACCAAAAACAACCTACAGTTAGTTTGAGTGACAGCTGCCATCTAGTTACCATGGTAACTATGAGATAAATTGACTTTAAGAAACTCAGAACTACCAATAAAATAACATTTCCATCATTATAGCTATGTTATATTTTCATGTCTGAGGTAAAATAGGACATGATATTGTGTGATAGGAGATGTTTAGTGGTGGAAAAGCTAATAAATACACTCTCTCTGCTCTCTGACACATGAATCAAGGTTTAATCATATTTATTGATCAGTCAGATCCACTATTGATGCTTTCTAAACACATCTGGGCTTCATAGTTTGGTAGAGATGCTTTTAATGAAGGTAGAATATGAAACAGTATGTGAGGGTTAAATCAAACAGCCGGCTGCCTCCTCTTTCCACACACTGCTCCCAGTTTTACTTCCTGTTAGGAAACAGGTGGGAAAACTGGGCGGAGGGAGGGAAGCGAGCAGGAGGAAAGACCAACGTCAGCGCGTGGAAGAAAACAGCTGATATCAGTCCGATCAGCTGATGATAACAGACGGCCGAGTCGTTGCGTCACCGAGCGGATCGGAAAGTTTAAATTTACTTCTTTTGTTTTTTTGACTTGAGCTCCGATAAATCTCTCCGCTGGGTTTTATCTGACTGATGTAATGAATATTTTTATTTTAAACAATAGTTTGTGGTGAGAAACTTTTCCTGTGACGCGTCAGCAGGATGTAAAGTTTCTATTTTCATCCAAAAACAAAATGTGAAAATGACCCAAAACCTCAAGATCAGATCAGATCCGTTATTCGTCTCACTGAGGGAAGTTTACAGCGTTACAGCAGAAAAGTGGACATTAAAATAGAATAAAGAACAATAAATAAGAACAATAGTAGTAAAACATATATAGTAACATTATGTACGAGAGTAATAATGGTGTTTTAATTATGTTTGAGTTTGATCTTACTGCACAGATTTTATAGTATAAAAAACAACAACATATAAACATATATATGTATATATATATGTTTATATAGCACAGTTGAAATGAAGCAACAGTTTACTCAAAACACTGATATTGCTCATGTGAATAAACATTAAACCAAATATTAATCTGAGCCGTATCACACCGTCCACGATAATACCGGTATACATTTTTACGAGATAAAATAGTATCATCACGATATCAACTTTGGTCCTTCACTCAGCTGCACCTGCACAGTGTCTCATGTCGCCACGGCAACGTACTGCGCCACATGTCGCCACGGCAACGTACTGCGCCACATGTCGCCATGGCAACGTACTGCGGTCTATGTAAAAAGACTTCACACAGCGTCTCTGTCGCCACGGCAACGTACTGCGCCACATGTCGCCATGGCAACATACTGCGGTCTATGTAAAAAGACGTCACGCAGCGTCTCTGTCGCCACGGCAACGTACTGCGTCACATGTCGCCATGGCAACGTGCTGCTGTCTATGTAAAAAGACTTCACACAGCGTCTCGTGTCGCCATGGCAACGTCGAGGTGGCTTCACGTTTAACGTCAGTCCCTCGTTCAACTCAATTCACCACAAGCCATGGACGTTAGATGTTACCATGGTAACGCTGATTAACAAGTGCTGTTAAGAGATACGACTCTGACTTCTGATGCTACGGAGGTTCAGATGTGACTATTTAATGTTTGCTGATGAACTGATGAAGACTTCAGGATTGTTTTATGTTGTTTTTTGACTGAAATGAACTCAGAGGCTGTTTTACTTTAGTTTAGCTAAATATTCTCTGTCGTTGTTTGAGATTAAACTAAAACTAAAGAGATAATATCAGAGTGAATATTAGATTAGTATTATTATTCAAACATGTTGAATTCTTCATATTCTATCAAACGTTCACCTGGAACATAAAAAAGTGATTGTTAATGTCCTTCAATCAAACATGTATTAATGACTGATGGGGGATTAATAGTGTAGCGGCTACTGTAACTATGAGTCAGACATGAACAGGATGTAAAGGGTTAATAAAACCTGCTGGTGTTAAACAGTTAGAATAATAAATAAACTAAAAATGACTCTACAGTTTAAATCTTGCCGAGCGAGTCGCTGATTAAACAGTGTTCAGTTTGTGCAGCTTTAATAATATTTAATAAAACATATTAACTGTTTATTTAACACTAACCTGTCTGATGGTTTCTGGCCTGAAGACTCAAGTTTAACTCTGAGGCGACTTTTAAAGGACAAAACAACCAAAATAAACCTTTTAAAACACAAACAGACTGAAGATGTGTTTCAGCTCAAACCAGACGAGCTACATGAAGGATTATTATAACTGTTGTTAACTGGCTCTGATCAATCAATCAATTAATTAATCTAACTTTATATATACAGCAGCTTTCATTCAGGTCAAAGTGCTTCACAGCTGATAATAAAACAGAACGTGACGACACAAAGAAAAAGGAATAAAAATAAACAACAGACAAAATAATTATGACTAAAAATGTAATAAAAATGATTTAAGATCTATAATAATAATCCAAAATAAAATAAATAGGAGAAAAAGTTTATTAAAAGAGTAAAAACTAAGTTAAATAATATTGAAATGACAAATAAAATCAATAAGTAGATAAAATATAGAATGATAATAATATAAAGCAAAACACAATTTTAAAACATCAAATAAAATAAAAATAAAAAGTGATAAGTGATGAAAATGTTACAAAAAAAAGATTTAAGATGTGTAAAAAAAAAAAAAAAAGCTAAAATAAAACAACAGAAAATTAAATACAATAAGACGTTTTATTAAAAGTTAGAGTAAAAATTGGGTTAAAGATTTAAAAGAAACAAGAATAACAATCGACAAGAAGGTGAACATATATGATAATAAAATAAAAAAGTAAGAGCAGACTGAGGAGTGTTTCAGAGGCCGAGCTGCTGGCAGGAAGAGGAAACATTAATAAAGTGTTTTTATGTGTCACAGAGTGAAGTTCACCTGCTCTGTTAATAAATAGCTGCGTTGTTGTTTTTAGGTCGAGTTGCTGCTGAAACGCTTAAATCAGCACAAAACCTGTCCTGCTGAACTCTGACTGACAGGAACTGTAGATTCAGTGAACCAGATATTATTATTATCACAGGTCAGAATATCACTTAAATCCTCTTAGTGCTGAAATATAGTTAATTAACAGAGTGAACATCAGTCTGTATGTTTGCGTTGCTGTTTAAACACTGTGAATAAAAACAGGTTCAAAGTTTAAAACCACCTGAAATCACTTCTAACGCAGCTCAGAGTCTCTGAGACTTTATACAAAGTTTAATTCTTCCTGATAAAGTTGATCGATTGATTTCTGCAGTGTAAGAACTTTGTGTTTATCTGCTGGTGAAAGTTCAGGTGATTTTTAAAGTGCAGAATCATGTTAGTACAGTTATTAGGGTTGGGTAGCGAGGTCGGTGCTTTTAATGGTACCAACTAGAGGTGTGACGATACACTCAGCTATTGAGATGAGACGAGATTTTAACTTTATCTTTAAGAAAACTTCAATGAGGAAATATATAACTGTTCTTTTATCTTTTATTTGAAATTCACAAAATGCAAAATAATGCAGGTGCATTTTGAAATGTTTTAATTAATCATCTTGTAATGAATCGCTTCAGTTCTACTTTCTAAGCATGAATTATCATACGCAGCACTGTAAAATGTTTCCCCATGAAGATAGATAATTTATAGATGGATAATTTTGGTATGATTTTACTGTTTCCATAGCTGCTCCTCCTACCTCAGACTATCAGTGTAGAGACCTGAGGTCAACCTGCTGCTCCTCTAATCATCTCCTACTGCTCACTGAGATCTGCTCAGCAGGTAGAAGCTGCAACAGGTTAATGATCCACATGTTGACATTATAAAAAGAAGACAAGACTTGCAAATAAGCGATAGAAAAAACTGATCGTCTTGAATATTGCTTCGCGAGACATTGTTCACTTCGACGAGAAATATCGTCACGTTTTCTAACACTAACACTTCTGGCTTTTCCATTATACAGTTCTAGCACTGCTTGACTCGACTCGGTTTTGTACCAGGTGGTTTTCCATTACTTCATAGTTCCTCCTCAACGTGGGCGGGGTCACAGGAACGTCTGCACCTCATCGAAGGACCACGCTGTAGCTTTTGCGAATAGGAGTCATGTTAACTTGCGTGTAACTCACTGTAACTTTAATTTTGCCGATATTTAAAAATGCCGGGTTTGATTCTTGTGTGGGACGGCTCATGACTCTTCCAGTGACTCTCTGACCAATCAGCGGCCGGCAGTCTGTTGACGTCACATTTAGTATCGGCTCGGATCGCTTGGAACCTCGGCAGAGCAGATACTAAAAAAGTACCAGGTACTTTCACTAGTGGAAACGCAAACAAAAACCAAGTAGAGTCGAGCCGAGTAGTGCTAGAACTCGTACACTCCTACTGATGGTTCATATGTGACAACAGTATAATGGAGCTTACGTTAAAACACACATGTATAATTTACATTTGTGTAACGCGGCGATGTTAACCGTAGCAACAACGTCCTCAGTCATCATTTCCTGTTTGAAAAGTGGTCCCTCCCCTTCTGCTATAGAGCCAAGATGGCGACAGTTGAGGGCGAGAAGTCTTTAGTTTCCGGGGTCGTCACAGTGCTGCATGTCTCCATACTGCTCAATGTGAAACGCTCTGATGACCTCAGAGTATTAAAACGTGTCTCTCAGTTGTTGTTTCTTCTTCTTCTGACTAAACAAGGCGGGATCTGAACCCTTCTGATAATGACGAAATTCACAGTGATGACAGTTCTGGGAATCAGCATGTCTATATATATATTTATTTATAGTGACAATGGTGCGCTTTCACATCTTTACTGTGGAGGTGAGAAAACAGGCAGTTTGACACCTTTTATTAATCACACAAGTTTCAGTTTCGATCCTCAGTGTGAAATAATAGTCCTGGATGTGTTGATATAGAGAATGTTTTAAAGAGGTTAAGTTGTGTGTGTTGTTTAAATGGCCTCTTTATAAGCCTGTGATCTCTGTTTATTGTGTTCACAGCTGTAACAAATGATTATTTTCAATATCAATTATCCGTTGATTTATATTCTTGATTAATTGATTAATCATTTGATCTTTAAAATGTCAGTAAATGGTTAAAATTTTGTTATAATTTCTTCCAAAAAGCTGACGAAGGCTTCAAATGTCTGAGATATTCAGTTTACTGTCACAGAGGACGAAAGAAACCAGAAAATATTCACATTTAAGAAGCTGGAATTTTTCACCTTTTGCGTGCCTTGCCTTAGTTGTACTTAGTTGTATGTGCCTTGGCTTAGTTGTAAGGGCCTTGACTTAGTTGTAAGTTCCTTGACTTAGTTGTACATGCCTTGACTTAGTTGTAAGTTCCTTGACTTAGTTGTAAGTGCCTTGACTTAGTTGTAAGTGCCTTGACTTAGTTGTACGTGCCTTGACTTAGTTGTAAGTTCCTTGACTTAGTTGTACGTGCCTTGACTTAGTTGTAAGTTCCTTGGCTTAGTTGTAAGTGCCTTGACTTAGTTGTAAGTTCCTTGACTTAGTTGTAAGTGCCTTGACTTAGTTGTACGTGCCTTGACTTAGTTGTTAGTGCCTTGACTTAGTTGTAAGTTCCTTGACTTAGTTGTACGTGCCTTGACTTAGTTGTTAGTGCCTTGACTTAGTTGTATGTGCCTTGACTTAGTTGTACGTGCCTTGACTTAGTTGTAAGTGCCTTGACTTAGTTGTATGTGCCTTGACTTAGTTGTACGTGCCTTGACTTAGTTGTAAGTTCCTTGACTTAGTTGTACGTGCCTTGACTTAGTTGTATGTGCCTTGACTTAGTTGTACGTGCCTTGACTTAGTTGTAAGTGCCTTGACTTAGTTGTACATGTCTTGACTTAGTTGAAAGTGCCTTGAATTAGTTGTATGTGCCTTGACTTAGTTGTAAGTGCCTTGACTTAGTTGTACGTGTCTTGACTTAGTTGAAAGTGCCTTGACTTAGTTGGACTTAGTTGTAAGTGCCTTGACTTAGTTTTGCCTTGACTTAGTTGTAAGTGCCTCGACTTAGTTGTAAGTGCCTTGACTTAGTTTTGCCTTGACTTAGTTGTAAGTGCCTCGACTTAGTTGTAAGTGCCTTGACTTAGTTTTGCCTTGACTTAGTTGTAAGTGCCTCGACTTAGTTGTAAGTGCCTTGACTTAGTTTTGCCTTGACTTATTTGTAAATGCCTTGACTTAGTTGGACTTATTTGTAAGTGCCTTGACTTAGTTGTAAGTTCCTTGACTTAGTTGTAAGTGCCTTGACTTAGTTGTAAGTGCCTTGACTTAGTTGTTAGTGCCTTGACTTAGTTGTAAGTGCCTCGACTTAGTTGTAAGGGCCTTGACTTAGTTTTGCCTTGACTTAGTTGTAAGTGCCTCGACTTAGTTGTAAGTGCCTTGACTTAGTTGTGCCTTGAATTAGATGTACGTGCCTTGACTTAGTTGTTAGTGCCTTGACTTAGTTGTAAGTGCCTTGACTTAGTTGTAAGTGCCTCGACTTAGTTGTAAGGGCCTCGACTTAGTTTTGCCTTGACTTAGTTGTAAGTGCCTCGACTTAGTTGTAAGTGCCTTGACTTAGTTGTGCCTTGAATTAGATGTACGTACCTTGACTTAGTTGTAAGTGCCTTGACTTAGTTGTAAGTGCCTCGACTTAGTTGTAAGTGCCTTGACTTAGTTGTGCCTTGAATTAGATGTACGTGCCTTGACTTAGTTGTACGTGCCTTGACTTAGTTGTAAGGGCCTCGACTTAGTTGTAAGTGCCTCGACTTAGTTGTAAGGGCCTCGACTTAGCTGTAAGTGCCTCGACTTAGTTGTAGGTGCCTCGACTTAGTTGTAAGTGCCTTCACTTATTCGTATGTGCCTTGAATTGGTAAAACTGAAGCTTGTGGTCCGCCTTTACTTTGATAGAAACGATACAACTCAGTTTAGAAACTAGTGTGTGTGATATTAATTACGAGAGAAAGCAAGAACATATCACTTCTCTTTATCAAATAAAACATTCAGTTGTTTTTACCATTATTACTATTTTTATACCTTAATAGTGACAACGTATCCTGGTGGAGATACAACTCATAAAATCTTAAATAAACAAAATATTTAGGTGCACATGAGATAACTAGGATTTTATTTTTCACATCTCATTTTCCACTCCTGTTCAAGGGTTAAAAGATGATTTGAAACAATTAATTAAATATCAAATTAATAGATTAATATGCTACTTGTTTCAGCTTTAAATGAATGCCATCAGCTCTTTCCTGTAACTTAAACCATTTAAACTCTTTAATGTGATTATGAGACGATACTTTTCTACATTAAACAGTTAAAATAATATTGAAGACTGAATGAATGACGGATTTATCTGCAGGAAAAACAACGTGTCATCATCATCACACACGGCTCATTAACGCCAAACAGCTGGTTTCTTGTCCAGACTTGAATCAGCAGCAGCAGCATCAGGTGCAGGTGACGCAGGTGGCCGTCCCTGCAGACGCTCCTGCTGCAGGTGGATCGCTGCATCGCCCCCCCTCTCCCCTTACTCCCCTTACTCCCCCCGCTCGCTACGTTTATCAGGCTGGAAAGTTTTGGAAGCAGCCAGCCGAGCGTTAAAACCGCGTTTACGTGCAGCCGACTGTTTTTCTTTTAATTCCACAGAGAAGAGGAGGAAGAGGATGTGAAGGACGGCGTCGAGCTCTGCTGACGCTCCGATAAACATCTGACGCTCAGATTCAAAGCAGAGCGTCACGTTTCAGCTCCGTCTGCAGCCGTTTAAACTCATCGCTACGCCACTATCGACTCCTGCACGACGTTTATTAATATGTATTAATATTGATTTTACAGCTTCTTTAATTTTACACTGATTTCATATAAATCTTCTGTGTAATTTCAGTGATTTTCAGATATTTAAGAGTTAATTTTTTAGGAAATTTTTACACTAGAAGGTGAAATAGTTTGGTATTATTATTGATTATTAGAAAAAGAACTTCAAAAAGCCCTTAAATTGGTTCAGCCAGTTATTCTTCTTTAGCTGACCTACTACTTAGTTTTCAGTGTGTAGTTTTGTGTGTCAAACTACACATTAACATAATGAGGTTGTTTCCTAAAAACAAGCACATTTCCTGTATACTGCCACATCACATAACCACTATGTCCTAAAATACCTGAAAATTACTCAGAAACTTTCCAGGATGTTAGTATAAAATAGTGTTTTGAACTGTTTTACAGCTCCTTGTAATTTTACACTGATTTCATGGAAATGTTCTGAGTCATTTTCAGGTATTTAAGAGTTAATGTTTAGGACATTTCCTCTAATGCGAGAGTTCGCAGGTTTTCCATTTTTGTGTTTTACAGCTTCTTTTAATTTGACTGATTTCTTGGAAATGTTCTGTGTAATTTTCATATATTTAAGATTTAATAGAAGGTGGAGCAGTCTGGTAGTATACAGGAAACATGCTTGTTATGGGAGTTTTAGCAGAAAGTTAGAAACAACCAAACCAAATATACTAATATGTAGTTTAAACATTAATCACTGAACCAACTTAACACTTTTCGACGTTGTTTCTAATCATTTTTATGTCCACAAACACATAAAATACCTGAAAATTAGTATAAAGTTATGAACCTGTAAATTAAACACAGTTCTCACATTTTAATTTACACCAAAGCTCAAATGACGGTTCGTTGATTATTAAAGCATTTTCCCCAAATAATTTTATACTTTAATTTTCATTTATTTAAGAGTTCGGACGCTGACTGACACACTAAGTAGTTTCTGTAAATATCAGTGAGAAGAAATCTGCCTCTTTTTATCATTAAAGTTAAAAAAAATGAACCTCATCTACTTAAAACTGACCATAAATCATCAGAATTTGGCTATAAATAAATAAAAATATACAGTAATTCACATGAAACCAGCTCAATACATCAGATATAAGTTACTGCTGTTGTTTCTAAACTGAATATTTAGAGGTTTTAATGCTCTGTAAAGGGTGATGGATATTTCTCACCAGTTTGAACTATATAATAAATGATAAAGTGACTAATAATCAGACTTTAATCAGTAAAGACAGTCAGTGTGTGTCCACAGATCTCATCATGAAGTTTGTTGAGCAGTGAATAAAAACCATGAAAACAACCTGAAATCATTTTTAAATTTATGCTTTTTTTTTTTTTTTTTTGTTGAAGTGAGTCTAAATATATTTGGTGCTGGTGTGGAAACAGTCGGCGTCTGACAGGAAACAGAAGCTGCCGCCTGCTGTAAACAGTTTACTTCAGCAGCAGCAGCAGCTTCGCCCCTCGGTGTCGACTCCTTCCTTTAACATCCTCGCTGATTCTTTTAACTTCAAACAGAGAAAAACGTGGAGAAGATTAAAACTGCTCGATGTGTTGTTGCTGCTTCCTGTTTAGTGTGTTGCAGCGTCGGTCGTGGGAGGAAGTGACTCTTTATAAGCTTCGATGGTCCAGAGCGGCTGCGGCTGACTGATGTGACCGAAATACTGCACTGACCGATTTAACAGATGACCCCTTTTTACTCTGCTGTTTATGGAAAAACACTGTTTGAAGACACTTTAGAGGCTCGTCCTGAAGCCAAAGCTTCTCTCAAACACCTTTTAAAGTCTTCCTCTCTGAATCCTGCAGCTTCCTTTTAATGAAACGCTTCCATTAAATCTCACAGACCTGCTTATCGTCTGTCACACTTTTTATGAGCTTTGACAGATGATTCAGTCCTTCAGAGACTAGCTGCTACTGAGCTGTAAACACTGTGATGATGCGTTCAGGTCACATCGTAATTATAAGAATCTAACTTATACATAATGTTTAATGTCCAGGTTGTAAGTCGACACTCCTCAAACACATTTTTAAAGTCTTCAGATTATTAATATTTATTAGTCTATTATAGTCTATTATATATTATATTTAGTCATATTTTCTAACTCTGGGTGTAAAAAGGATCATTTAACAGGCACCGTTTTCATTCTACTTGGTATTGATTTATTTAGGTTCATACTTTAAAGCAGGGATGTCAAACATGAGGCCTGTGGGCCAGAACCGGCCCTCCGAGGCATCTAATACGGCCCACTTTACTTCCTTCCTTCCTTCTTTCCTTCTTTTCTTTCCTTATTTTCCTTCCTTCCTTCTTTCCTCTTTTCTTCCTCTCTTACTTCCTCAATTCCCTCTTTCTGCCTTTCCTCCTTGCTTCCTTCCTTCCTTCCTTCTTTCCTCTTTCCTTCCTTCCTTCCTTCCTTCTTCCCTTCTTTTCTTTCCTTATTTTCCTTCCTTCCCTTCCTTCCTTCCTTCCTTCTTGTCTTTTTTACTTCCTTCTTTCCTTCTTTTCTTTCCTTATTTTCCTTCCTTCCCTTCCTTCCTTCCTTCTTTCCTCTTTTCTTCCTCTCTTCCTTCCTCCATTCCCTCTTTCTGCCTTTCCTCCTTGCTTCCTTCCTTCCTTCCTTCCTTCCTTCCTTCCTTCCTTCCTTCCTTCCTTCCTTCCTTCCTTCTTGTCGTTTTTACTTCCTTCCTTCCTTCTTTCCTTCTTTTCTTTCCTTATTTTCCTTCCTTCCTTCTTTCCTCTTTTCTTCCTCTCTTCCTTCCTTCATTCCCTCTTTCTGCCTTTCCTCCTTGCTTCCTTCGTTCCTTCTTTCCTTATTTTCCTTCCTTCCTTCCTTCCTTCCTTCCTTCTTGTCGTTTTTACTTCCTTCTTTCCTTCTTTTCTTTCCTTATTTTCCTTCCTTCCCTTCCTTCCTTCCTTCTTTCCTCTTTTCTTCCTCTCTTCCTTCCTCCATTCCCTCTTTCTGCCTTTCCTCCTTGCTTCCTTCCTTCCTTCCTTCTTTCCTCTTTCCTTCCTTGCTTCCTTCTTTTCCTTCTTTCTTTTCCTTCCTTCCTTCCTTCCTTCCTTCTTTTCCTTCCTCTCTTCCTTCCTTCCTTCCTTCTTGTCGTTTTTCCTTCCTTCCTTCCCTCTTTTCTTCCTCTCTTCCTTCCTTCCTTCCCTCTTTTTAATGGTCTGGCTAAGTAAATCATTGACAGATTAATCAATAATGAAAACAATAGTTATTTGCAGCTCTACAGTCGACCAACTCTGTGATAAACAGACATGAAACTCAAATATAAAACGATCCTAACCCAAAGAATATAACTTTGACACTTTGATGCCAAAACTTCCCTGAAACACACATTTAAAGTCTTCCTCACTGAATCCTGCAGCTCTCGTTAAATCCATCGTTACTGTTTCTCGTCTGTCAGACAAACTTTAGTCGACCAAACGTGCAAAACAATAAATGAATATTCATTAATGAGACAGAATATGAGTCGGTCGGGTTTAAAAGGTGAAACTCTGAACGAGGTTTTATTATAACAGACATTTGAATATAAATAAATCAGTCAAAACGTTTATTTATATATCAGCTTCATGCAGCAGAGAGTCTGAAGCTCATCTAATAAAACTATAAACTGTCTTATGTTGTGATATTAGTCACTAAATCCCTGATTCTACTGTTCTAAACTTTATTTTTTAAATGTTAAATCTTTGAATTTAGCTGAAAGTAAAAAGAAGCAACAGTTTTATATGATTGGTGTCTTTATACCTTTAAACCTCATTTACTGTTAAACTACACAAACACTCTGCATCCAGTCAGAAAACCAACAAAACTTCACTTATTCAGGAAAAGTTTAAACATTTCAGACTTAAATAATATAATTTAGTGTTTTTAAATGTTCATATTGGTTGATCTGAACAGTATTTAAGGGTTTAAAGTGTTACATTTCATTCTCAAAAGTCTAATTTCTTTCTCTAAACTGTCTTAAGTTGATGATATTAGTCACAAAATGTGATTTTTTTTTAATGCAAAATCCAGATTGTACTGTTCCAAACCTCAGTATTAAATGGTTTTATCTTTAAATGTAACTGTAAATAATATAATTGAATGCTTTTAGTGCTTGTGCAATGTTCATATTGGTTGATTTCAACAGTATTTAAGGGTTAAAAGTCAAAAAAAGTGTAATTTATTAAGAAAAAAAGTCTAAATTCTCTGATTCCAGCTTCTTAAATGTGAATATTTCTGGTTTCTTTTTTCTCCTTTATGACATTAAACTGAATATTTCTCTAGTTATGGATAAAAGACAGATTTTAAACTTTAACCTGACAGCTGACGGATGGAAACCCCCATTAAAGCTCTGTGGTGACATCCCATAATAACTCAGGTCACATCAGTGTTTGTCTCAAACCACAAACCCCCCCCCCCCCCCAACCCCCCCCCCCTTTGGCTTCCTGCTGTGTTGAAATAAGACGTTGGTCTCGTTTTCTCTTCAGTTCATTTAAACTAAATATTAAAGTTTAAAGATTTTCACTCAGTTTAGTTTTTGGTTATTTGATGAAAACTAACACGTGTCTTTTTTTCTTCCTCTTCTTCCTCCTCTTCCTCCTCTTCCTCTTCTTCCTCCTCTTCCTCTTTCCCTCTCAGAGTTTTCAAGAAGTCGAGCCCCAACTGTAAGGTGAGTCAGTCTGAACGTTTTCCATCAAAATGAAATATAATAATAATAATAATAATAACATCATTCTGATCCTTTAAAGTATGTTTAGTTTATTTTAATCATTACTTTTTATTTACTTTGAAGTTACTAGTTAAAGTTAGTTACTAGTTGCACCTTTAAGTTCCGCAAATAATTAAAGATTCAAGCTTCCTTTAATTGTAATTGTAAAACACAAAACCATGAAATGTAAAGGCAGCAAGAGAGGATGAATCTCAAAGTAATAAATAAGTAAAACAGATAAAACTAGATAAATAATGAGTTTGATCTCCAGCAGGAAACGTTTCCCCTTTATATTCATTTATAAATAATAAGATAAGAAAGGCTTTATTGTCATCAGTCACCTTTTGTTTTCTAAGCGTGTGATTGGTCCGTGTGGTTTCTAAGCCTGTGATTGGTCCGTGTGTTTTCTAAGCTTGTGATTGGTCCGTGTGTTTTCTAAGCCTGTGATTGGTCCGTGTGTTTTCTAAGCCTGTGATTGGTCCGTGTGTTTTCTAAGCCTGTGATTGGTCCGTGTGTTTTCTAAGCCTGTGATTGGTCCGTGTGTTTTCTAAGCCTGTGAATGGTCCGTGTGTTTTATAAGCGTGTGATTGGTCCGTGTGTTTTCTAAGCCTGTGATTGGTCCGTGTGTTTTCTAAGCCTGTGATTGGTCCGTGTGTTTTATAAGCGTGTGATTGGTCCGTGTGTTTTCTAAGCCTGTGATTGGTCCGTGTGTTTTATAAGCGTGTGATTGGTCCGTGTGTTTTCTAAGCTTGTGATTGGCCCGTGTGGTTTCTAAGCCTGTGAGTGGTCTGTGTGATTGGTTCGTGTGATTGGACCGTGTGTTTTCTAAGCCTGTGATTGGTCCGTGCAGGTGACGGTTTACCTGGGAAAAAGAGACTTTGTGGATCATCTGGACCACGTTGATCCAGTAGGTGAGTCAGCACATCTGGAGGTTTGTAACATTTTCATCAGCTGGTTGGTTTTGGTTTCTGTCCTGCAAAGATTAAAGGTGGAAATGTTTATATACAGATTGTTTTAAAGCTTTTTAACTTTGACATGAAGTCGTAGAAAATATCTGACATTTGATTTCTGAATAAAAAATGATCCTGATGAGTTTCTGAACAACCGAGGAGGCAAAAGTAGAAGTTCTGATTCAACTCCTTTACTCAAGTTAAAGTAAGAAAGTTCTTTACCTCTTTTGATAACTCAAAATAAAATAAGTTCCCGACACACAGAATAGGATCGTTTTCCTCTTTTGTTAAAAGAATCACTGGACACTAAATTTCAGACAAAAACTATTGGCTCCTTTCCACTCTACAGTTCTAGCTCTACTTTCCATTACTATAGTTCCTCCTCAACGTGAGCGGGGTCGTCATAGCAACGCTGCACCAAGTTTCAAGTTTCGAGGTTTATTGTCATTTACATTTTTTGCACATGAAACGAAATTTGTACTGAAGTCCAGCAGCGTACAATACAGTGAGTAAGTCTAAAAATAGGCTATAATAAGTAAAATGAGCTATAATAAGTAAATCACAGACTCAGGATAAAAACTATAAATAAAACAACAATAATATGTATAATAAATAACCAAGTGCAGTAAACTCTACCTGATGGTGTGATGATTAGAAACACTGATGGTGTTAAACAGGAGGCAGCGGCTCATTATCTTCATCTTATTATCTAAAAACCTCAAACCTAAAAAAACGGAAACAGCAGCAGCCGGCAGCATTATGATAAATCGTGTTGAAATATCTGCGTTTCACGGCACTTTTTCCATAAACTCCTGCACGGCATCGTACTCTATCACTCATCTGCATGTCATGTCTTCTTTTTATAATGACACCGAGGTTTAAAAGTAAAGAATCTGCTTTGACAATGTGAGGAGTAGAAAGTCCAGATATTTGTGTTTTTAATGTACGGAGGAAAAGTAAAAAGTTGTCAAGTAGTTTTAGAAGTAAAGCACAGATACTTTGTTACTTCCCACCTCTGAATAACATCATGTACACATTTCTTTTAACTGGACTTTTCCTAATGTGATCCACAGTAAGCAAAAATAGAAATAAAATGGTTAATTTTGCTCACATTATTATATATGTGTAGAAGTTTGACCTGTTTATTAAAAAAAACATCAACAAATCAGCATTTAAACATGTTTTATTCATCATATTGTATAAAATAGTGATGTGAATGTATTTTAATCAAACAGAAGGATTAATATAGATGTTTATATCAGAATATAAACAGGAAGTAAAGAGTTAAAGGTGGAAAATAAACATCAAACTTTTAATTTATGTGAACTTTTATAATAATCTCTAAGTTAGTTTTTCATAGTTTAACGTCTGATTATTGAACAATGAAAAGCAGCTGCAGAGTTTTATAACTTCAGTCGGACTTTAACCCTTTACTGGGCGCGGTGCTTTTATTTTTGCGGTGACTCTGCTTTTATCTTCTTCTTCCTGTTGACAGATGGCGTGATCCTCGTCGACCCCGAGTATCTGAAGGACAGGAAAGGTAAAAAAAAACAATGACTTCCTGTTCATCATTTAATCATTTATCTTATTAAACTTTTCCTGCTTGTGTTAAATTCAGAGTTTTAAATGAGATGAAGATTAAAGGAGCAGTTTATAGACTTTAGTGACACAAAGCAGAACATATATGGTATAAATAGATAAATAATGTTCATGTTAATATGTTTTAATTAGTGTTAAAATCACCTGAAAATAAGAATCTGTGAGTTTTTGTTTTGATTAATTTGGTTATAATCTGAAATCTCTTTATATTTTATACACATTGCTCCTTTAAATAATACAATAAAACTCAATGAGATTAAAACTTGTTGAGTGTTGGAGATAAAAAAAAAACTAAAAAAACAATCTGACCTCATGTGGGCCGGACGAGTAATAAGATGGAAGGAAGGAAGGAAGGAAAGAAAAGAGGGGAAAAAAGGATGGACGGACAGACAGAATGAATTAAGGAAGGAAGGAAAGAAGACAGGACGGAAGAAAGGGAGGAAGGGAAGGAAGGAAAGAAAGGAAGGATGGACAGATAGAATGAAGGAGGGAAGAAAGGGAGGAAGGACAGAAGGGAGTAAGGACAGATTGAAGGAAGCAAGGAAGGAAAGAATGAAGGAACGAACGAAAAGAAGACAAGAAGGAAAGAAAGGAAGGATGGACAGACAGTGAAGGAAGGAAAGTGGGCCGGATTGAACCCCTCGTTGGGCCTGTTTTGGCCCACAGGCCTCATGTTTGACCCTCCTGATCTAAAGGAGACAGGTGTCTAAACCATCCGTCTCTCCTCTTCCTCTTCCTCTCTGCAGTCTTCGTCACCCTCACCTGTGCGTTTCGTTATGGACGGGAGGATTTGGATGTTCTGGGTTTGTCCTTCAGGAAGGATCTTTACATCTCAACCTTCCAGGTAACAAACCAAAGAGTTTAAAGTTTAGATGTTTCATTATTATCATGGTAAATGTTCTGTACTTATATAGCTCCTTTCTAGTCTTTACGACCACTCAAAGCACTTTACACTACACCTCATTCACACACTGATGGCAGGAGCTACCACGCAGGGGGCCAACCTGCTCATCAGGTGGAAGCTAACCATTTACACACATTCATACACCGTTGGCATAGCAACAGGAGCAATTTGGGGTTAAGTGTCTTGCCCGAGGACACATCGACATGTGGACTGGAGGAGCCGGGAAAGGAACCACCAATCTTTCAATTGGAGGACGACCGCTCTACCTCCTGAGCCACATATAGCCACTAAGCCCTTATAATATCAGTAGATGTTTAAATGTTAGTCGCAGCGTCTGATTATTGTTACAGAAAGGGAACATGATGAGGGCTAACAACTTAAAGCTGTTCTGCAGGGTTAGTGCTACCCATTCCTGCAGATGTCTCAACTTCTCTTGGTTACTTACAAACCGTTTGTCTGCATTAAAGTAGTGTTAGAGCTCGCTGTGATACAGTTACCCTGTTCCTTCACAAAGGAAGAGAGGACAGACCCTTGAAACCACAGAGATGTAGGTCTTTCCTGCAGAGAAGAGTTTCTGAGAAAGGGTTGAGGTATCGGTGAGAACCGTTTCCTTCACCATCAAACACTCAGAGACTCTGACAGGAAGAGGTGTGGCAGAGTCAAAGCCACAACACAGTCAGAAGACAAAGACGTTGCTGAGAGTCAACAGCTTCACACACTTCTTCATAGAATAGAATATCCTTTATTGTCTTTGTACAACAGGTGTCACAACGAGATTGGTACGGGGTCTCTTCCCGTGGTGCAATAAAAGTCAAAATAAATGTAAATATTATACATAAAAACAATGAAAAAGCTATTTACACACACACACACACACACACACACACACACACACACACACACACACACACACACACACACACACACACACACACACACACACACAGTCTATTGCACATATTGCACTTATGCCTATGTAACCTGAGGTAGGTGTTGAATACAGTACTGTATACAAGGTGCTGAGTAGAGGGGGTGGGAGTGCGTGGTTAACTGTTCAGGAGCCTGATGGATAGAAAGTGTTTTTGAGCCGGTTTGTGCGGCTCTTCAGGACCCTGGATCTTCTGCCAGAGGGCAGAAGTTTGAAGAGGCCTTGGCCGGGGTGAGATGGGTCAGACAGGATCTTCATGCACAGCTTCATGTGTGTATATTTGGCCCTTGAATGATGATGAGTTTGACTCTTCTGTTTTACAGAAAGATAAAGACGTTAAACTTGCATCCAAGCTGTTCCAGAAACTACCTTTAGAAATAAAGAACGAGATGTTTTCAGCTTGCAAACAGCAGAGTCTCCAGAGTTAAACCTCATCAAAGAATGAAACCAAAGCTGCCACATATTTATGGGAACTTCTGCAGCAGAGTTTAGGAAGAACTTTCTGAAGAATATTTGCACTGTAGAAAGAATCCCACAAGTGTGTTCAGCTGTTATGTCAAAGCCAAAGGAGGCTACTCTGAAGTTTACAATACATCTTGGTTCATGATTTATTTTTAAACTGCATCATTTACAATAAAAAATACTGTAATAATTGTATTGTTGTCATAGACTGTAGATATAATGGACGTAACATCCGTGACGTCACCCATTGGTTTGTGGACTGCTGCTCGGAGGCCAATAGTATCGGATCTGAGCAGCGCCATCTTGAAAATTTCAGGTGCATGCTGGGAAAAATAAAAACATGGATTCTACTTATATGGGCATCAGGAGGAGCATGAGGCGCCCTCCTGAACCTGTGAACCAATCAACCTGTCAATCACCACGTAGCCACGCCCTAATGCATACCCTGCTTTATCGTCACATATAAAATCAGGGAGGCCAAAATGTCCCAAATGAACATCATACTGCATTGAAGAAGGCTTTAAACTAGCGATTGAGACCATAAACACATTTTGAAAACGTTTACTGAGGTTAGAAATCAAGTGAGAAGTTGGTGAATTCTCCATTGACTTGTATATAGACGGAAGTCCTTTTGACACCAAAACGGTCGCCCCCTGGTGGCCTTTTGATAGAATGCAGTTTTAAGTTACTTCTGCGTTGGCATCATTGCAGAGGACCAGAACTCCCCGCCTGGTTGTTGTGTTTAACCTGTTAGCATCACAGCGCCCTCATTGGGTCGTTTAGTGTCACAGCAGCTCAGTTCGTGATCCTGAATCCTGCAAATGATCAAACTTATACATTTATTAACTTTAATTTCACCTTAAAAATATGAAATCAGAAGATGCAGCGTGTTGACTCTCTCTCTCTGTGTCTCTTCTTCTTTCTCAGGCTTTCCCTCCGGTTCCAGAGGAGAGGAAACCAAACAGCCGGCTGCAGGAGAGACTGCTGAAGAAGCTCGGCCAGCACGCACATCCCTTCTACTTCACTGTGAGTCCACTTCTACCACTAACAAACTATGATCTATAGTTATAATAATAATAATAATACAGTCCCTGAGTCTTATTCTTCATTCACACAGTTAAAAGCAGGGATTAGATGGTAAATAGACACAGAGACACTTAGTATGACTTGTTTCTTGATGTGTAGTAAAGCTTTGCTCGGCTTCCTGACTCATTAAATAAAATAAAAGGGAAGAGAGAGACTAGGAAAAATAAAACTAGTTTAATGGCGGTTTTATTCTTTATTTATTTGCATAATCCAAAGGTTGTTAAAATGAGCTGGAAACACACAAAGAGCTTTTAGTTCCTGTCGTTCAGTAATTACTAGAAAACCTTTTAGTGTGAAAAGGAGCTTCTTTGTTTTTAATGTTTTTATGTTCTTTTTTTAATCCATCATCTGTCTAATCAGCCTTATCTTGGAAGTTTTTGATGATGATAAATTAATCCAAACTTTACCAGTCAACCTGTATTTATAGTGCAGCTTTCATTCAGGTTAACGTAGTTGAAAGTGTTTCATGGTTTAGAGGCTGATACCGATGTTAAAGAGTAAAACTTCTGATAAATATATTGGTCGATAATCTTATATATAGAATATAAACGTAGCTTGTAACTCAGGAGGTTAAACTCATTTTCATTTGTCATCTGCCAAATACACAACAATATGATCTGATGAGGGAAGGATTATTAAAAAGATGGAAGGAAGGAAGGAAGGGAGGAAGGGAGGTGGGACAGAAGGAAGGAAATGAAGACAGGAATGAATGAAGGAAGGAAGGAAGGAAAGTAGGACAAAAGAGAAAGGGAAGAAGGAAGGAAAAGAAGACATGAGGGAAGGAGGAAGGAAGTGAGCAAGGAAGGAAGGAAAGTAGGAAAAAGAAAGAAAGGGAGGAAGGAAAAGAAGACAGGAAGGTAAAGTTGGCCAGATTGGATCCCTTGTCTGGCCGGTTTCTGGCCCACGTTCCTCATGTTTGAACCCTCTGTTCTAATTTGACATAATGAACCAAATTAAAGTTTAATCCCAACGTTAAGCGTCTCTGTAAACTCTTCCTGCTGCTGATGTTGGATCAACTTCACTCCTGAATCCTGCAGATCTAAAAAGCTTCAGTGAAGGATCTCTGAGTGTTTTAGTGTCACATGTCCGTCCTGAAGCTTCATAAAGATAGACAGATAGTTTACAGGATTAAAAGTTGTGTTTAAAAGTTTAATCTTAAACTAAAATGAAGCTTCAGCGTCTGAATGAGTCGCATCTACAGTGTTTCTAGTTCCTTTAGTTCCTGTTTCTCCTGATAAATAACCATCAGACTCTGAGTGGATAATCTTCTGTCACTACTTTAAACCTCTTCATGTCTCTTTTGCATCGACTCAAACACACAGTCGCTCAGCAGAGAGTATAAACAGTCTCATGTGACAGCGAAGCCGCTTCCTCGTCTGTGTTGAGTCACCACAAACATTCCTCTCAGGTGACGCAAAGTTCCTGGAAATATCTGTTTGGACAGGGAAATAAAATGTGACGGGACTTTGTCTACTGGTTTCTAACATGTGATCTGCTCTCATAGCGGCTGCTGCTCTAACTGTAACCCTGATGCTTCATATTCAGGATCAATATCACAAAGAGTTGCTTTTAAATTCAGATTAAAGCTCCTGTTGTCCTCCAGTCAAGGAAGGAAAGAAGGAGGAAAAGAAGGAGGAAAAGAAGGAGGAAGGAAGGATGGAAGAAAGGAAGAAGGAAGGAAAAGAGGGAGGAAGGAAGAAGGGAGGAATATAATATTGTATCGTGATATCGTATCGTGATGATATCGTATCGTAATGATTTCGTATCGTGATGATCTCGTATCGTAATGATTTCGTATCGTGATGATATCGTATCGTGATGATATCGTATCGTAATGATATCGTATCGTAATGATTTCGTATCGTGATGATATCGTATCGTAATGATATCGTATCGTGGTGATATCGTATCGTGATGATATCGTATCGTAATGATATCGTATTGTGATGATATCGTATCGTGATGATATCGTATCGTGATGATCTCGTATCGTAATGATATCGTATTGTGATGATATCGTATCGTGATGATATCGTATCGTGATGATCTCGTATCGTAATGATTTGGTATCGTGATGATATCGTATCGTGATGATCTCGTATCGTGACACAACTATCGTGATGATCTCGTATCGTAATGATTTCTTATCGGGATGATATCGTATCGTGATGATATTGTATCGTGACACAACTATCGTGATAATATCGTATCGTGATGATATCGTATCGTGATGATCTCGTATCGTAATGATTTCGTATCGTGATGATATCGTATCGTGATGATATTGTTTCGTGATAATATCTTATTGATATAATATCGTATCGTAGAGCTTCTGCTGATTCCCTCCTCTAGCTGTTAGCTGCAGTTTGTTTGTTCTTCTCGCCTCTCGGCTGAATTAACTCGATGGCGTCACTTCGACCTCACAGCTGGAGGTTTTTAGTGTCTCAGGACGAATCAGCAGATGATCGTCAGACCTCCTGAGGTTTGTCTGATTGATCTGCGTCATCACCGCTTAATCCCACTTAATCTGAGTTACCTTTAAAAACCTGGTGTATAAATCTCAGTCTAATTTGGGGGAGCGTCATGCTGGGAAACACTTCTTTATTACAGACTGGTTCATTTAAATGCACCAGTAGTTATTCATTTATAAACCTTTATACTACAAAACTTCCTTCTTTCCTCCCTTACTTCCTTCCATCTGTCCTTCCTTCCTCTCTCCCTCCTTCTCTCTTTTTTTCCATCCTCTCTTTTTCCTCCCTTCCTTCTTTCCTTCCTCCATCCCCCTTTCTTCCTTCCTTCGTCCCTCCCTCCTTCTTTCTTTCCTTTCTCCCTCCCTCCCTCCCTCCCTCCTACCCTCCTTCATTCTTCCTCCCATCCTTCCTTCCTCCTTCCCTTCCTTCCTTCTTCCTCCCATCCTTCCTTGACTCGAGGACAACAGGAGGGTTAAAGAGCTCAATTATAAGCACATGAAAAGATAAATGTTTTTAACCTGGATTTAAATATACTCACAGTTGGGGCTGATTTCAGTTCTGAGTCAGATTATGATCCGACGTCCAAAACTATTATTTAGTGTCAAAGAAAAGCAGCAAAATTTCACATTTTTAGAAGCTGAAATCATCCAATTTTGGGGCATTTTTGCTTTAAAACTTAACGTAAACCCTTCCTGATTTTTTTGCATTGATTATCTTCCTTCACTTATAGTTTGTCTATTTTTGCATTTTTCCTACATTGATTTGGTTTTTACTCATCAAACTTTTATCTGTTCTCTATTAAAACTTAATTACATGACATTAATTTTGAAAAGTGCTCAAAATAAAGTTTACTATTATTAAATATCCTCAGGAAATGAGTCACTCTGTTCTTCCTTAGTCGTCATTAGATTGAGTGTGTAGACAGTCACAGTGAGCTTTGTGGTTTTACTGGTGTAACTGGTGGCTCTGGGGAATTTCAGGGGTATTTTAGGGTTATTTAGGGGTATTTCAGGGTAAAGTACAGAGCTTGCTGCTGAGGGTCGATGCCTCCTCAGTGTTCAGTGTGTGAAGCTTTAAAAGCTTTAAAGAGGAAAGTTTTGACCCTGATGGATGAAACTCTGACTTTCTTTAACTCTGATTCTGATTCTGCTGATTTCAGATTCCTCAGAATCTCCCGTGTTCAGTCACTTTACAGCCCGGTCCAGAGGACACTGGGAAGGTAACACACATATACACACACACACACACACACACACACACACACAAATGAAAAGCAAAGAACATTTCTTTGGAGTTTATTTTTGGATAATTTTTTATTCTAAGCAGAATTTTTTAGATTTAATTTTGTTCAGATCTGAAACATTTAAGATGAATCAGTTTTATTGAATAAAGTTAAATGAATTAAATCAGAATATAAGACATGAAGTGTTTCTACAGGTGTTCAGAGGTATACAACCAGATCACAACATCTCTTCTCTTCTCTAATCTTCTCTCTACTTTTCTTGTCTTCTTCTCTCTTCAGGCCTGCGGCGTCGACTTTGAGATCAGAGCTTTCTGTGCCAAGTCGATAGAAGAGAAGATTCACAAGAGGTGAGTTCAGACCATAGACTGTATATAAAATGGACGTAACATACGTGACGTCACCCATTGGTTTGTGGACTGCTGCTCGGAGGCCAATAGTATCGGATCTGAGCAGCGGCATCTTGAACATTTCAGGTGCATGCTGGGAAAAATAAAAACACGGATTCTACTTATATGGGCATCAGGAGGAGCATGAGGCG
>NC_084983.1:28483657-28508657 GCF_963691925.1 Scomber scombrus | reverse complement strand
ATAAACTGGTTTGAACTTAATTCCCACCAGAAGTAAACTGGTTTAAACTGGATTTAATGAGTTTGTTTAACAGGTATAAAGTAGATGTATAAATGTGTAAATAATCATATATAACAACATGATTTCATTTAAAATTTATGAATTAATAATAATCTCATATTTTAATTTATTTTAACTTTAATCTGAGGTGAGTGTGTGGGCGGGGTTTAGCTGAGTCAGTGTGATTGACAGCTGTGTGGTTTCCATAGTGACCAGGTGTCGTCCAGCTCCACCTTCTGTAAGGTTTACACTCTGACTCCGACGCTCGATAAGAACAGAGAGAAGAGAGGACTCGCTCTGGACGGGAAACTCAAACATGAAGACACCAACCTGGCTTCATCCACCATGTACACACACACACACACACACACACACACACACACACACACACACACACACACACTCATCCACCATGTAACACACACACACACACACACACACACACACACACACACACACGCACACACACTCCTCCACCATGTAACACACACACACCTCCACTATGTAACACACACACACACACACACACACACTCCTCCACCATGTAACACACACACACACACACACACACACCCCTCCACCATGTAACACACACACACTCCTCCACCATGTAACACACACACACCTCCACTATGTAACACACACACACACACACACACACACACACACACACACACACACACACACACACACACACACACACACACACACACACTCCTCCACCATGTAACACACACACACACACACACACTCCTCCACCATGTAACACACACACACACACACACACACACACACACCCCTCCACCATGTAACACACACACACACACACTCCTCCACCATGTAACACACACACACACACACACACACACACACACACACACACACACAATCCTCCACCATGTAACACACACACACACACACACACACAATCCTCCACCATGTAACACACACACACACACACACTCCTCCACCATGTAACACACACACACACTCCTCCACCATGTAACATACACACACATAGTGTAACACACACACATAGTGTAACACACACACACTGTAACACACATACATAAACACACACACATACTGTAACACACACACTGTAACACACACACACACACACACACACACACACACACACACAGAGTACAGGTGTGTGTGCTGTGAGTAATGTGATTTCTCTGTTGTGTGTTTCAGAGTGAAGGATGTGACCAATAAGGAGGTTTTGGGGATCCTGGTTTCCTACAGAGTCAAAGTGAAGCTGGTGGTCTCACGTGGAGGGTACGACACACACACACACACACACACACACACACACACACACACACACACACTGCTGACATCACTTCCTGTCCTCTCTGCCTCATGTTTCCTGTAGTAAAGTCATCAGAAACCCGGCTGAGCTGCACCAATTCCACCTTAAACCAGATCCACCTTAAACCAGATCCACCTTAAACCAGATTCACCTTAAACCAATTCCACCTTAAACCTGAAGCTTTAAATCCAGATTAAATGAAAACTGGTTTAATGTGGTTTAATAAACCAGTGATAATCTGGATTGAACTGGTTTAAAACAGGTTTCTATGTGATGAAACCAGATATAAATGGTGTTAAAGTGGATTTAAACTGGTTTAAATGAACTAATCTGGTTTAAACTCTTTTTAAATGACTCAAATTTACTTTAAAACCTGTTTAGATAAATGACTCTGAATCAGATGTAAATGGATTAAAGTGTTTTTACTCCTCTGTGACTGTGGGAGCTTCTGTCTGTCTATAACTCTACATGATAGGATCTATAATAAATATATAAGAGAATAAATTCATTAAAATTTAGACTAAAAACTGAGTTTAAATAGATTAAAAGAGATACAGTTTAATAAATTGGTGGTTTTAGCTTCTCAGATGTGATGATTTAATGCTTATTTTAATCTCATGTGACAGTAAACTGAATATTTTTGGGTTTTTGGAAAGTTACTCAGATAAAATCAGACATTTAAAGACAAGCAGAGTTTTTGTATATCTTTAAAAAAAAAACTTTAATTCTGATGTAACAGCAGATAATGGTTTTTTTTCTTCAAATGTGAAATTTTAGTAGAAAAAAATTGCTTTCCAAATATTAAACATATAACATTATAATAACACAAAATGAGAAATTACAAAATAAATGAACATCATCCTCTTTTCCAGTTTTACAGAAAGGGTAAACATGTGTTGGATAGTTTTTAGATGTAGTTTTGTGTAATATTAAAAATTGATAAAATTATTAAAAGTTATTAAAGGGAATAAGTTAAGGTTTATATTGAGAACTCATCTGAAAACATGTCTGGAGAGAAAATATGTTTAATTCTGATATAACAGCAATTTTGAAAGTTTTAAACTTCACATCTGATTTTAAACTGAGTTTAACAACTTTGGTTTAAATAATCTCCCCAAAAAGTAGACAGTGAGACCTCGCTGCAGTCATAAGAGTAAAAACACATTTGTAGAATCTCCCAGAATAATCAGACAGAGTGAGACCTCTCTCTCTCTCTCCCTCCCTTTCTTTCTCTCTATCCCTCTCTCTGTCTCTTTCTCTCCCTCTCCCTCCCGTCTCTCTGTCTCTTTCTCTCCCTCTCTCCCTCTCTCTGTCTCTCTCTCTCCCTCCCGTCTCTCTCTCTGTCTCTCTCCCCGTCTCTCTCTCCCTCTCTCTCTCTGTCTCTCTCTCCCTCCCCGTCTCTCTCTCTCTCTCCCTACCTCTCTCTCTCTCTCTCTCCCTCCCTCTCTCTCCCTCCCCCCTCTCTCTCTCTCCCTCTCTCTGTCTCTCTCCCTGTCTCTCTCTCTCTCTCTCTGTCTCTCTCTCCCTCCCCGTCTCTCTCTCTCTCCCTCCCTACCTCTCTCTCTCTCCCTCTCTCTCTCTCCCTCCCTCCCTCTCTCTCTCTCCCTCCCTACCTCTCTCTCCCTCTCTCCCTGTCTCTCTCTCTCTCTCTGTCTCTCTCTCCCTCCCCGTCTCTCTCTCTCCCTCCCTACCTCTCTCTCTCCCTCTCTCCCTCCCTACCTCTCTCTCTCTCCCTACCTCTCTCTCTCTCCCTCCCTCTCTCTCTCTCTCTCTCTCTCTTTCTCCCTCCATCGTGTTGGTGCAACTCGGCCGAAAGCTTCCCGCCTCCTTCTCCTCTGTGGTTTGTCAGTGTTGGTTGCCGCGGAAACCGCATCAGTGTCGGTTACCGCGGGAACCGTCCGCCTGTTTGCTGCCGCCTGTTGCTCCTCACTGTGTTTTACCTCCACTGTAGGTTGTTGAACGTGTCGCCTCCTCCTCCTGCTTTTCGTTTCATCTCCTTCTGTGTTTTTGTTTTTTTTTGGTCTTTCTGTGTCGCCTCCTCTTCCTCCTCCTCCTCCTCCTCCTCCCTCCCGACACCACCACCTCCTCCTCCTCCTCCTCCCCCCTGCAGGCTGCTGCGAGGCATGTTGGAGAGGTAAATGTGACCGACAGCCTCAGTGTTCATTCAGTCTGATCTGAAGCCGACGACACCGAAAAACATCAAACAGCCTGTTTTGTTTTAGGTTTTATTGTGAAAATCTGAAACTGCAGCCAATCAGAGGCCTTCTCTGTGGTCACATGACTTTAAGTTAAGTCCCATCAGTCAGGCTTCTGCAACTTAATCTCATTTATTTCATGTTATTGACTCTCTGAGTGAATATTATCTGACTTTAAATGAAGTTGAACGCAGCAGCTCAGGTGTTTACATCATAACTGTTTCATTCATCTCATAAAATCCATAACAACATTTTATTTTAACATCAGTTTTTCTGCTTTTTAGTTTTCATCTCTGCTGTTTCAACACATAACATTCATTTTTTTAATTTTTATTCTTATATATGACAAACAATATACAGTAGTAAATATTCACATGCATATAAACTGAACATATACATAAGAGAAAAACAGTGTTGCATATGCAGAAAAAATAGAGATAAATAATAAATAAGTCTTATTATTGCAAACAATTATCTGAAATAATTATACTCTCAACTCGTTTAATATTGTCTGTCAAATACCACAAAAAAGTATTAAATATTAAATAATTATTAAAATAATAACATTTAAAAAATATTAATAATACAAATAAACATGTAACATATAAGCTATATTAAATAATACATTTAAATAATATTAAAAATATTAGATCAGATATTTCTTTATTAGTCCCACATTTGGGAAATATCTGCATTATTACAGCAGCAAGTGGACATTAAATACAATATAAGAGCAGCAATAAGAAAAAGATTAAATAATAAATTAGTATGAAAAATAATAATAATAGTAGAAATATATAATAAATAATAATAATAATTGTGACATTAAAACAAGAATAATAACTTTAAAAAGTTAAAAAACATTATATTATATACTATATTTATAGTCATGCTTTATATTATGATAACTTTACAACATGTTATCAGTATAAGTAAGTTTATATGTGTGTTAAACATCAGATCTGTGTGTTAACCTTCCTGTTGTCCTCGAGTCAAGGAAGGAAGGGAGGAAGAAGGAAGAAAGGAAGGAAAGGAGGGAGGAAGAAGGAAGGAAAGGAGAGAGGAAGGACAGAAGGAAGGGAGGAAAGAGAGAGGAATGAAAGAAGGAGGGAAGGAGGAAAGAAGGACAGAAGGAAGGAAAGGAGGGAGGAAGGAAGGAAGGGAGGAAGAAGGAAGAAAGGAAGGAAAGGAGGGAGGAAGAAGGAAGGAAGGGAGAGGAAGGAAAGAAAGAGAAGGAGGGAGAGAGGAAGGAAAGAAGGACATAAGGAAGGGAGGAGGGAGGGAAGGGACAGTCCAAAGAGACAGGGTCAATTTGACCCGGGAGGACGACATGAAGGTTCTGGATCTGTTGCTCCCAATGTGACTCTTGTCGTGTATTGAGATTCACAGCTAGCTAAACTCTCCCTTGCATCATCATATCCTCCAAATAACAGGCAGGTGTTGTAGTAGGTTGGGATTTATTACAAGAGAGTGTTAAACTGAAATGGACATATAAAAATACAGAAAAGCATTCATTAAAAAACAATACAGAATAGCTTGACATATATAGCTAGTTAGCTTATCGGTCAATTCAACGGTCTCTTGAAGCCTTAAATCTACCGTTACATTACATAAATATAACGGTTTCTTGAAGCCTTAAATCTCGCGTTACACTACATAAATATAACGGTTTCTTGAAGCCTTAAATCTCGCGTTACACTACATAAATATAACGGTCTCTTGAAGCCTGAAATCTCGCGTTACTTTACATAAATATAACGGTTTCTTGAAGCCTTAAATCTCGCGTTACACTACATAAATATAACGGTCTCTTGAAGCCTGAAATCTACCGTTACACTTCATAAATATAACGGTTTCTTGAAGCATGAAATCTACCGTTATACCGCATCAACGGTCATACGTGCCAACAAAGTTACTCAAAAATGTTGCTAAACGTTACGAATACGTCACATACATTAACGGTAAACATTCTAATAATTATCTTTAACATGTTTACTTACTTATATTTCCACTCAAAGGGCTATAAACAAATATAACTAACTTAACAACTTAATGTAAAGACGGAGCGTTTTTCCGTTGCCATGACACTACCATACTCCTATTGTGGCGCATGTAAACAAAGCAACTTCCGGCTACGTCACTTCCTGTTGCTTGTTATTGGCTGAGGCTGCAATAACAACGCTAAATGAAAGAACTATGCCCCCTAGTGGCCTGGAAGTTCTAGTGGTAAATAAATTGTTCCAATACACTGTGTTATACATCAGATCTGTGTGTTAAACATCAGATGTGTGTGTTAAACATCAGATCTGTGTGTTAACCATCAGATCTGTGTGTTAACCATCAGATCTGTGTGTTAAACATCAGATCTGTGTGTTAAACATCAGATCTGTGTGTGTTAAACATCAGATCTGTGTGTTAAACATCAGATCTGTGTGTTAAACATCAGATGTGTGTGTTAAACATCAGATCTGTGTGTTAAACGTCAGATGTGTGTGTGTTAACCATCAGATCTGTGTGTTAAACATCAGATGTGTGTGTTAACCATCAGATAAACTCTCAGGCTGTTTGTGTTCATCGGGCCGTCGGTCTGAGATCAGCACATTTTATAACTCGCTGCACAAACTAAACAAACCTCATGTTGACTTTGTTAGCCGTTAATTTGATTCACTTATTTAAACCAACACAGTAAATCCTCCCTTCATCATCAACAAGGTTGTAATTAGTTTGGCTTCCTGTGGGAGGCTGCCTTCAGAATAAAAGCATGTCGAGCAAACTGTTTATTTTAAAGGGATAAAAATCACTTTCAGCTCGTTGTTTAGATGTAACTTTACTGTTGTGGTTCACTCTCAGCGTCAATTTTAAAGAAAACTATTACATTTAAACACTTTTATTGTAAACTTCTGTTTTTAATCACCTCAGTTATTAATTAATGCAGACAGGAAAGAAACGTCAACACAACCATAAAAAACAGTTTAAAACAAAGACATGCTTAACAATGGTGCACAAAGTGTTTTAAAATATGTGCAAAGTGTTAATTATAAACATAGAAATTAAATAATATGCAACAGTATTGTAGAGATGAGTATCAGTGCTTTCTTAAAATATTTACACACTGAGATGTTTGATAAATAATCATCAGTAATGTGGATATAATGACAAAGTGGGTAAAAGGTAAATAACAGAACAGCTACAACAGTTCATTGTGTTTCTGTCCTCCTGCTGAATATAAAGTCCAATATTCTCTGTTTTTACTCTCTACCAAACATCCAGTCTGTCCTCACGAGATAAAAACCGACAGTAAAAGTCTAAAAACACGACCTGTAGTTACATGTACGCCCTCTAGTGGCTGAAGTGATGCAGTACAGCTGGCGGAGGTAATGTCATGTTTCCAACGATTTCTGAACATTTTTAAACCTAATCCTCTAACTTAGTGTTACTGTTGCCATGGCTACGGAGGTTATTTAACTTAACCACGTTTCAAAGGATCATTTAAACCCAAACCTCCAACTAGTCTATTCCTTCAAAATAAAACCAATATAAAACTAGTCTATTCCTTCAAAATAAAACCAATATAAAACTAGTCAATTCCTTCAAAATAAAACCAAACTAAAACTACTTCATCACTTGTTAAACTCATTAAAACTGAACTGGAATAAAAACTAATGAGGATTTTAAAACTATAATCAACCTGATTTACAGTGCCTTTTTTATTTTTACAGCTTTTATTTTGAAAACGACGCTATGAGAGCGCTGAGAGTGAACCAAAACAGTAAAGTAGAAGCTAAACAATGAGCTGAAACTCAACTATAAAGCTCCGTAAAGCTGCTGCAGAGTCTCTGATAATCCTCTGTAGGTTCATCACACATTAAAAACTGCAGATTCAGCAACAGAAGTTAAACTGGAAGTTTAATTTGATTAATTTTTTCTGCTGAAGTGACGTTTTTGTGTGTTTGTGTGTTTCAGAGACGTTTCGGTGGAACTGCCGTTTATCCTAATGCATCCTAAACCTGTGGAGCCTCCTCTGTCCCGCCCACAGTCAGGTACACACACACAGAGACACACACACACACACACACACACACAGAGACACACACACACACACACACACACACACACACAAACAGAGATGCACACACACACAGAGATACACACACACACACACACACACAGAGACACACACACACAGAGACACACACACACACACACAGAGACACACACACAGACACACAGACACACAAACACACAAACACACACACACACAGAGACACACACACAGACACACACAAACACACACACACACAGAGACACACACAAACACAGACACACACACAGACACACACACACACACCTCCATCAGCCTCTTTTCATCATCGTTCCTTCTTTTAAACATGCACTCAATTACCATGGAGACCAGAGGCAGTTTCCATGGAAACCACGGTGTGACATGCTAATGTGTGTGTGTGTGTGTGTGTGTGTTACAGCTGTGCCAGAGATGGACCCCCCCATCGACACCAATTTGATAGAGTTCGACACAAAGTGAGTATCCAGCTGCTGAAAAACAAGAAAAGACGTTTTTACACATCTTCGTCTCTTCTGTTATGAACGTCTTGTTTTTAAACCTCAACGCTGCAGACATGTTGTATGTTTTGGGTTTTTTTGTCTCGTTGTGATGTGATAAGTCAGGAACATCTGGAGGGATTTCTTCAGATTTGGCACAAACGTCTGCTTTGACTCTCAGTTTAAAGGTGCATTGTGTAGAATTTAGTGGCGTCTTATGGCCCTTTTCCACTACAAAGTTCTAGCACTACTCTAGCTCCTCCATCAGGGATAGTACCTGGTACCTGCTGCTTTTTTAGTATCTGCTCTGCCGAGGTTCCAAGCGAGCCGAGCCGATACTAAAATGTGACGTCAACAGACTGCCGGCCTCTGATTGGTCAGAGAGTCGCTAGAAGAGTCATGAGCCGTCCGACACAAGAATCAAACCCGGCATTTTTAAATACCAACAACAGCGTTACAGAGATTAGTTTCTCTTCTCTTGCTTTGTGTGAGACAGAAAGCCTCATACAGCAGCAAGTACACCATCGCCTCCATGTCCTCCATTGTTTATGTGTTTGTGTCGCGTAGAAAACAAAGTCCCGGCAGTTTAATGCAGCGTTGCTATGACGACCCCGCCCACGTTGAGGAGGAACTATAGTAATGGAAAAGGTTCCTGGTACCAAGTCGAGTCGAGTAGAGTACAGCCATACATGAGAACACACACGGCAGAAATGGAATATCATTAAAAACTATGTATCATTCTTTTGTGGTTACACCATTTGACATTTTCAGGAGCATTCAGTCTTACTTTTGGTAAAAAAATGGTGCAAATGTCATTTCAAATGATATAAAACCTTTTCAGTCCTACTTTAATATATTGATTATATTGAACTGGCTGTAACTCGGACCTCCATGATGTCTTGCTGCGGAGCCGCTGAGTTCAGTCTGAATTTATCTCCTATAAAACCAACAAAAATACTAAATGTACATTTTTTTCTCTTACCAAACCAACCATGAAAATAATCTGGATTTTTTTAGACTGTTAATAAATCAATAACTAATCATTAATAATAATAATAACATGAACTCTTCTCTCCTCTCAGCAGCATCTCCCAGGACGACGACTTCGTCTTCGAGGATTTTGCTCGTCTGCGGCTCAAAGGCGTCGTGGATGACAAAGACGAGGACTGCTAGGAGCTCGCCAACCCTTCATATGCTCGCTTAGAAAACACACACACACACACACACACACACACGTTACATTCCCCGGTTGGAGGGGACGGATGAGGCTCGCTGCTGTTCTTCCTTCTCTTTGCTTCGTCACACAGCCAACGCCGACATCTCTGCCGCCTTGTTCTCTCCATCTTGTCTTCTTCTTCTTCTGTTGTTTTTTTTTTGTTTGTTTTTTTTCTTCTTCGCTGAAAGTTTGACAGACAGATTGTGTTTCTTGGCGTTTGTGGATTTTAACATGTTGAAGGAAATGATGAATAAAAACCCGTGTAGAGGCGCAGCGTTCGTCCTCTTTTTACTTTCAATCTTTTTTTCTTTTTTTTTTTTGAATGTCGCCCGTTTCCCGCGGCAACGATCACCGGCTCTTGTAAAAAGAAAAAAGCAACAAAAAAAAAAGCAGAATATATATTTGAAACATAGAAAAAAAAAAAGAGAATTAATCTTCTACGAGCAGAAATGTTCAGAGGTGATCGACTTTATTTTATTTACTTTCTTTTATTTTATTTTATTTAAGTTAATTTCCTGTTGAAGCTTTTTTTTTTTTTTTCATGGCTGTTTTTAAAAGGGGAGGAAACACACACACACACACACTCAGCAGTCTTACGCAGGCAACTGAAGTTCGATCTCACCAGCATCCACTTCCCTCCTGCTTTCATCTTCATCATCGTCATCGTCACTCGCTCGTCTTTCTGTCGCTTTTTTTCTTTTTTTTTAACTTTAATTAAATAAGTATCATTCCAGCGTTGATCAGAGTTTTGGTTAAGTTTTTAATTTTAAAGCTCTGATATAAAGTGAAAAAAAGAGTTGGGTTAAAAAAAGTCACGTAAATCTTTATTAAATGATTCATTAAATATAAAGTGAAGAAAGTCTCAACACTGTTTCTCCCAATGCAGGTAGAATAAACTACACTCTACCTGCATTGGGAGATAAATAAAGTTTCATTTTATAACTCGACTTGAAAGTAAATATTCAAGTGTTTATATAAATGATCTTTATTCCTGCAGGTTAAATAATCATTTATCTAAAGTGAAAGTTTGATGTTATTTTATTATTTTTTATTATTAATAACAAATCCCTTAAAAAGACCAAAAAGCAGCTCAGAGCTCAGAGCTGATTGGTTCCTGCTGATTAAACCTTTATAAATACTTAAATATAAAGTTTTATTTTTATAAGAAAGTCTGAATAATTTCCTTAAACAGCTTCGAACAGGAGGAAACTTTAACATATAAAATATACGACTGACTTTAAAGAATAAAGTTGGAATATCTTCAGCGTAATATGACTTTAATGAAATTGTTTTATTAAATATAAACGTCATAATTCTGCAGGTATAAAGTTAAATTAGGAGAAAAATGTAATTTTAAAAGGTGAATTAATTAACAAGGATCAGACGTTAAATATATATAAAGTTATTATATTAATATTCACGTTTATATATTAAAATTAAACATTTTAAATCCTAAAATTACAGTAAAATCTCCTGTTCAGATGAAAAAACACCAAAAACCAAAAATAAGTCGGATTTGTTGACAATAATAAAAATATAAAATATCAGATTTATTATTTAAATTAAAAAACTTTAATATAGTTTGACCAAAAGTTTTGCATCAAATAAACTTAAAGGTGCAGTTTGTAGAATTTAATGAAAATAATAATAATAAAAATAAGTTTTAATTTGTGTTTAATCTCCTAAATAATAAAGAATCGTTGTATTTCTGCAGCTTCACCACTAGATGGCACTAAACCTTCACACTGCTCCTTTAATGCTAAATAAAGCAAATTAAACATGATTTTTTTTTTTATATTAAAATAATTTCTAACCCTTAAAATAAAAGGAGCTTAAACTCTTGATCACGCTGGATTAGTTTTTATTTTAACGTTCGACCAGATTTAGACGTTGAGTCGTTGCTATGGCGATATTTAAACTTTTAAATTTGGTTTTAACTGGTTTATTTAAAGGGAAATACTGGAGGTTTGTTTTATGGTTTATTATCATCATTAAAATATTAAAACTCAGCTGCCACTAATTTTACCCAAACTGCACTTTAAAGTAAATAAAGTTCGGTTTATATAATTTAATCTCTTCGGTAAAAACGACATTGTGCCTTTTTTTTAGATCTTTGTTTGCCAAAAAATCTTTCAGTTGCGAAAAGTTTCTGTTTTAATTACGTTAAAAATACTGAAGTTGCATTTTTAATAATAAACATTAACGATGCAGGATTTGTTTGTTGTTACTAAGAAGAAAGTTATAGTAATTCAATGTTTAATCACATATTCAGTTATTGTTGTAATATTGGAGATAAATTCACAGTTCTGATGAGTTAAAGTTTTAATTCTAGTTAAACTTTGTGATAATTATCAGTTTTAATTAAAAGTTCTTATAATATAAACGTTATCCTGTAATATTGTTCATTTTTACTGTTTTCACTCATTAACTTGTTTACTTTTAAAGTAATTTTCATTTTTTCCCTCAAAATTATCCTGTTAGCTACAAATTTGATCTTATTTCTTAATCTTAGAGAAGTTTGTAAAGTTATGATTTTATTCCTGCAGCATTAAAACTTCAGTTTATCCTAAAACCAGCCGACTTTCCTCTTAAAATTTCAGCTTTATTCTCACTATCGGACTTTAACTTGTAAAAGTTTAACTTTATTCTTGTAATTCTGCAGAATAAAAGTTGTAAATTTGCAACTTTTCCTTAAATCTTGTGGTTTAAATTATCGTGTTTTATGTAATAATTGAACTTTATTGTCAATTTTGGACCTTAACTTGTAAACATTTCAACTTTATTCTTGTAATGTTTTAGAATAAAAGTTGTTAATTTACAGGAAAAGTTTGTATTTTTACAAATTTGTCTACTTTATCAAACATTATAATTATTAAAGGTCGGCTACTTTTACGGTAACTTTCAGAATTTGTTTTAAAATTAAGAAATAAACTTTTCTCTCAAATTTTCAACTTTATTCTCAATATTTTACTTTTTTGGGGTAAAATTTCAACTTTATTCTTGTAATGCTGCAGAATAAAATCATAAATTTACAGGAAAAATGTGTATTTTTACAACTTTTCCTTAAAAACACGATGACTTAAACATTAAAACTTCTCTAATTATTGTAATAAAAGGAGAAATCTGCTTCCTGTTTACGTTCCACTTAATTTTTTTTGCATTAGACGAACTTTAAAGTCACAAATCATTAAATTAAACATTAGAACGGTGCCAATTAAAACTCTTCACAGCCAATTAAAACTCTCCATGATGAAAACAAACCAAACATCCAGCCAGTGTTTATCTTCTAAACTCTAAACATGAGCTTCCTCCTCTTCCTCCTCTTCCTCCTCTCCAACAACCACCATCATCATCATCATCATCCATCTATATTTTTATTTAAATTTGATTTTCTTCATGTAACCTCAGACATGATGTGAAGGACTTCAGCAGCTCGGGTATTATTATTATTATTATTATTAAATATTATTAATTATTCTATTCGATCTTTTTTTCTGACATTCGTTCGTCAACGTCTAAAATCTGTTTAAACAAGTTTTTCATGTTTAATTTTCGCCTCGTTTCCTCCTCGAACATCTAAAGTCTAAATATAACTGCACAGATCATTTACACAGAGGAGCACTGCACTTTCTCATTGGACGAAACAAAACCCGACAGAACTGCAATTTATTATTATTACGTTTATTTCAAGAAGACGACGAAAAAAAGAATGTTGATTTTTATTTTTTTAACCTTCTTTCCTCCCTTACTTCCTTCCTCTTTTCCTTTCTTCCCTTCCTTCCTCCCTCCTTTCCTCCCTTACTTCCTTCCTCTTTTCCTTTCTCCCCCCTCCTTCCTTCTTTCCTCCATCCTTCCCCCTTCCTTTCTCCCTCCCTCCTTCTCTCTTTCTTTCCTCCCCTACCTTCCTCCATTCCTTCTTTCCTCCCTTCCTTCCTCCTTTCCTTCCCTCCTTCCTCCCTCTTTTCCTTCCTTCCTTCCTTTCCTTCCTTCCTCCCTCCCTCCTTTCCTCCCTTACTTCCTTCCTCTTTTCCTTTCTCCCCCTCCTTCCTTCTTTCCTCCATCCTTCCTCCCTTCCTTTCTCCCTCCCTCCTTCCTTCCTCCCTTCCTTTCCTTCCTTCTTTCCTTTCCTCCCTCCTTCCTTCTTTCCTCCGTCTTTCCTTCTTTCTTTCCTCCCTTCCTTCCTCCTTTCCTTCCTCCCTCTTCCTTCCTCCTTTCATTCCTTCCTTCCTTCTTCCTCCCTTTCATCCTTCCTCCCTCTTCCTTCCTCCTTTCATTCCTTCCTTCCTTCTTCCTCCCTTTCATCCTTCCTCCCTCCCTCCCTCCCTTCCTTGACTCGAGGACAACAGGAGGGTTAACGCCAAATTTAGACTTTTTTTAATTTTTTTTATTTTATTCTTATTAAATTAATCTTTTTTTTTTTAAACTGCCAAATCTCTTTCCTCTCTTTGTCCTCCGCTCAAGTTTTTGCCATCGAAGCTGCAAAACGTCGCCCAGAAGGGAAGAAATTAAAAAATACAAAAAGAAGGAAAAAAAAAAAAAAAACAGACATCGGAGCAAGTTTTTGTTTTTTTAACTTTATTTTTATTTTTTTTATTTTTGTTTGTTTCCAAGCAGTGCTGTGAATCGTACGAGCTGTGATTCTGTCCTTTTATTATTATTATAATTATTTTATTTTTTTGTCGTGCATTTGTGGGGTAAAAACTTTGCTAAGTGTGAAAATATTTTGACAAGTGCCGCGATGCCCCGAAGCTTTTACCATAATGTCTATAAAAAACAGGAAGTGAGTTTCTGCTGGTGCCACAAAAAAACACCAGAAGAAGAAATTATGATTATTATGCTTCTGATTATTATTATTATTATTATTATGGTGACTATTATTATTATTATTATTATTATTATTATTATTATTATTATTACTACTGTATCATCATTGCGACCATGATTATTCTCATAATCATTTAAGAGTCTATTGTTGTTGTTTTTTTGGGGGTTTTTTTGTTGCCATGTATTTTTTTTATTTTTCAGATTTTTATTTTAGTTTTCTTTTTATTATTAAAGGTTAAAATGAACTAACAAGATTATCGCTGTGGTGTTTGTGTGTTTGTGCTTCACGTTCAAAGGTTTCATCATAATAATAAAAGTTATTTTATTATATAAATAAATATATTAAAGGCTCAGTGATGAATAAGAGTCAATTAAATGTTTAAAAATGTAAATATATATTCAGTTTATTATGTTTGACAGAAAAGCTTCAAACCTCCAAAGCTGATAATTGATCAACCTGATTATCAATTAATCAATTAACTACGGAAGTGAAGAACAGACGGAGATAAATAAACTATCAATTAACAAACTATTAATTTATTTGCATTAATTAATCAATTATACTCTAAACTCTACGGAGGTGAAGAACAGACAGACTGAGAGAAATAAACTGTCATTTATCTAATTATTGATAATTAGAGCCAGACTATTGATCAGCTGATCAGTATCAGTTTCACTGTTAACGCTTAAAAAACTGAATAATTTGATTATTTTATATTTTACTGACTAATAGATTCGTCCACAAAATCAGAAGATTAGGGGACGAAAAAATGTACTTAGGTAATGAAATATTTATATATATATATATATTTATATAAATCCCAAAGTCCACATAAACAAATTGTATTCACATCATAAATGAATGAGTGAGATTCAGTTCAGTGAGTCTGTATATTTGTGTCCATGTGGTTTAGTCAAATTTAAAGGTGAAAATGTGAAAATAAACTAATGAATAAATAAAATACTAAATGTACATTTTAACACACACACATATAAGATTCAGTAAAAAATAAGAGTTAAGATTATCAATAAAAAATCAGTTAAACTAGATTTAAAATCAGCATCAGGTTTGTTAAAATGTACATTTAGTATTTTTGTTGTTTTTATATCATTTGAAATGATATTAAACCATTTTATACCAAAAGTCAGACTGAATGCTCCTGAACATCTCACTGTGACCCAAATGTGTGATTAGAGGTGAACACTTAACTTCAGGTAGAACTTCTTCAGAGACGAGTTGATCAGCACGTTGGAGACGGCCGGCGTGGCTGAGGGGGGGGGAGGAGGAGAGGAAGGAGAGAAGAGTAGAAGAGGAGGAAGCGAGGAGACTAGAAGAGGAGGAGGAAGGAAGGAGAGAGGAGAGTAGAAGAGGAGAGGAGGAAGGAAGGAGGAGAGGAGAAGAGGAGAGGAGGAAGGAAGGAGAGAGGAGAGTAGAAGAGGAGGAGGAAGGAGGAGTAGAAGAGGAGGAATAGAGGAGAGTAGAAGGAAGGAAGGAAGGAGAGTAGAAGAGGAGGAAGGAGGAGTAGAAGAGGAGGAATAGAGGAGAGTAGAAGAGGAGGAGGAAGGAAGGAGGAGAGGAGAGTAAGAAGGGAGGAGAAGAGTAGGAAGGAGGAAGGAAGGAGGAGACAGAGGAGGGAGAGAGAGGAGAGTAGGAAGAGAGGAGGAAGGAAGGAGAGGAGGAAAGTACAAGAGGAGGATGAGGAGAGAGGAGAGGAGAGTAGGAAGGAAGGAGGAGAGAGGAGGAAAAAGGGAGGAGAGAGGAGGAGGAAGGAGGAGAGGAGGACAAAGAACCTTTCTCTCTATACATGAAGAGTCTGAGCAGTTTGAATGTTTGAATGTATTTTATTGTAAATCAGAGCCAGACTGGTTTAACTGGTTTAACTGGTGAACAAACAGGTGAGACAGGAAGTTAATGTCCTAAAAAAAAAAAAAAAAAAACAAGAAACAAATATAACACTAATATGATAATGTTCAGAGACTGATGATTAAAAACGTGTCGGCCGTCATAAAGCGTCGTAGTCGTCTTCGTCTTCGTGTTTCCTCTTCAGAGACTCGCTGGCGGCGGCGCTCTGAGAAACCATGTTGGTGGTGATCAGGATGTTCTTTGAGCCAATCAGAGACGGGTTGATCAGCACGTTGGACACGGCCGGCGTGGACGGGGTGGCTGGAGGGGAGGGGGGGGGGGGGGGGGGGAAGAGAGAGGAGGAGGGGAGAGTAGGAGGAGAGAAGGGGGGAGGGAGGAGGAGAGAGGGGGAGGAGGAGCAAGAGGAAGAGAGAAGGAGAGGAGGGGAGGAGGAGAGGGGGAGAGAGGAGGATAGGAAGAAGGAAGGAGGAGAGTAATAGGAGAGAGGAGGAGGAGAGAAGGAGAGGAAGAGAGGAGAGGAAGAGAGGAGGAGGAGGAGAGGAAGAGAGGAGATGAAGAGGAGAGGAAGAGAGGAGGAGGAGAGAAGGAGAGGAAGAGAGGAGAGGAGAGGAGAGAAAGAAAGGTGGAGGAGGAGAGGGGAAGAAAGAGGAGGGGAGAGAGGAGAAGAGAGAGGAGGAGGGGTGGGGGGAGAGTAGGAGAAGGAGAGGAGAGGAGAAAGGAGAGGGGGAGGAGGAGAGGAAGAAGAGGAGGAGGATGGGAGAGAGGAAGAGGAGGGGGGAGAGAGGAGAGGGGGAGGAGAGGAGAAGAGAGGAAGAAGAGGAGGAGGAGGGGGGAGAGTAGGAGGAAGGAGGAGGAGGGGGGAGAGAGGGAGAGAGGAGGACAGGAGAAGAGGAGGAGGAGGGGGGAGAGTAGGAGGAAGGAGGAGAGGAGAGAGGAGAGGGGGAGGAGGAGAGGAAGAAGAGGAGGAGGGGAGAGAGGAAGAGGAGGGGGGAGAGGGTTAAAAATGTAAGTTTTTAGACGTCACAGATTAATCTTCATATTTATAGAAACTTTCTTCACTAGAACTTTGATGAAATGAGACATTAAACTGGTTAAACTGGTTTTATTAGGGATGCTCTATATTGACTTTTCTGCCGATATCTGATATTCCCCAACTTATAATTTCCGATAACTGACACCAAAACTGTTACATAACAACATAACATAACTCCTACTGTTGAATTAACACATTATACCTGATTGTATTGTGATGCTCAACTGGATGAAAATATAAATGCAACATGGCTTTCTACATGTAAACACTGTCTGTGCAACATAAGAGAACAACTTCAACTTAAGTTATGGAAAAAAGTGTTAAAGTATTATCGGACATCCCTAGTTCTTATTAAACTGGTTCTTATTAAACTGGTTCTTACTGGTTTTGGTGGAGGCCGTCTGGGACTGAGGGATCTGAACTGTGAACCTCTGACCGCTCAGAGACACTGGAGTCCCGACTTTAGAGACGGAGGGAGTACCTGAAACACACACACACACACACACACACACACACACACACACACACACACACACACACACACACACACACACACACAGGTTTAACTGGGAGCACAAAAAGTCACAGAATAATAAAATCTACAGTCTAACAGCAGTACTACAGTCTAACAGCAGTATTACAGTCTAACAGCAGTATTACAGTCTAACAGCAGCGCCCCCTACAGTCTAACAGCAGTACTACAGTCTAACAGCAGCGCCCCCTACAGTCTAATAGCAGTACTACAGACTCACAGAGGGTCGGCGTGCTCGGTCTGCTGGAAACGGCGCCGACGCTGAGACGAGGAACCGTGATCCTACCGGCTGAAGAAGAGACCTGAAGAAGAAGAAGAAACATTATTATTCTATAAGTTTTATCTTCTTATTTTTTTTATTCATGTTATTAGTTATTGATCATTTCTCACCTTCTTCTGAACAGTCTTCAGTCTGTAGTTTGGAGCCGTCAGACAGTATCTGTCTGGAGGAAGCCGAGGGCCGGTGTACGGCTTAATGAGAGGCAGAGGAGTCATGTTCTTCTGCCTCGCCACCTCCAGCAAGAACTGAGAACAGAGGAGAACACAGAGGAACATTAGGGGAACGTCAGAGGAACGTCAGAGGAACGTTAGAGGAACGTCAGAGGAACGTTAGAGGAACGTCAGAGGAACGTCAGAGGAACGTTAGGAACTGAGAACACAGAGGAACGTCAGAAGAACGTCAGAGGAACGTCAGAGGAACGTTAGGAACTGAGAACACAGAGGAACGTCAGAAGAACGTCAGAGGAACGTCAGAGGAACGTCAGAGGAACGTCAGAGGAACGTCAGAGGAACGTTAGGAACTGAGAACACAGAGGAACGTCAGAAGAACGTCAGAGGAACGTCAGAAGAACGTCAGAGGAACGTCAGAGGAACGTTAGGAACTGAGAACACAGAGGAACGTCAGAAGAACGTCAGAGGAACGTTAGAGGAACGTCAGAGGAACGTTAGAGGAACATTAGGGGAACGTCAGGGGAACGTCAGAGGAACGTTAGGAACTGAGAACACAGGAGAACGTCAGAGGAACGTTAGAGGAACTGAGAACGTTAGAGGAACGTTAGAGGAACGTTAGAGGAACGTCAGAGGAACGTCAGAGGAACGTTAGGAACTGAGAACACAGAGGAACGTCAGAAGAACGTCAGAGGAACGTCAGAGGAACGTCAGAGGAACGTTAGAGGAACGTCAGAGGAACGTCAGAGGAACGTTAGGAACTGAGAACACAGAGGAACGTCAGAAGAACGTCAGAGGAACGTTAGGAACTGAGAACACAGAGGAACGTCAGAAGAACGTCAGAGGAACGTTAGAGGAACGTCAGAGGAACGTTAGAGGAACATTAGGGGAACGTCAGGGGAACGTCAGAGGAACGTTAGGAACTGAGAACACAGGAGAACGTCAGAGGAACGTTAGGGGAACGTTAGAGGAACTGAGAACACAGGAGAACGTCAGAGGAACATTAGGGGAACGTTAGAGGAACGTTAGAGGAACTGAGAACGTTAGAGGAACGTTAGAGGAACTGAGAACACAGGAGAACGTCAGAGGAACGTTAGAGGAACTGAGAACGTTAGAGGAACGTTAGAGGAACGTTAGAGGAACGTTAGGAACAGAGAACACAGAGGGATATTAGGGGAACGTCAGAGGAACGTTAGAGGAACGTTAGGAACTGAGAACACAGAGGGATATTAGGGGAACGTCAGAGGAACGTTAGAGGAACGTTAGGAACTGAGAACACAGAGGGATATTAGGGGAACGTCAGAGGAACGTTAGAGGAACGTTAGGAACTGAGAACACAGAGAAACATTAGGAGAACGTCAGAGGAAAAATAGAACCACTAACTGCTGCAGGAACAGTTCTAATTAAAGGTTCAGAACGTTCTAAATCAATTATTAAATGTCAGTATTGATCCTCGTCTATCAGCTGGTCGCCATGACGACGGCGGTGGCGGAGTCTTACGTCTCTGGGCGGCGGCGAGGTGAACGATTGGTCCATCCGACACTGGATCGCCAGCTTGATGTCGTCGGCGTCAACCGTCGACTTCTTGGCGTGTGTGGCGTAAATTTTGGCGTCTTCGATGATGGTCGTCACGTATCCTGAGAGGAACGTTTACATCGTTATATTAACATATAAACTCATATTACTTTATTATATTACTGCTTAATGATGACATATACACTTTAATAAAGATCTTTATATTTAAATTATTGTTATTTATTAACTTCAATGACCGGCTGATTGTTTATTCTGTTCAGTAAAGAATAAAAAACATGTTTTTAAGAAAATAATCTGCTTTGAATAATAAATAAACTTTAAAATTATTTCTATTATTTATTATGATTTTATTGCACTTAAACAGTTTTTATTTAACAGCTGCTTTATGGTCTTTTTAACAGTTTTAATGTGTTTATTAATTATGTTTTAGTTATTTTATTTTACACTCTGGTTCTGCTGTTTATATTTAATAGATTTATGGATGAAATTACACAAATAAATAAACTTGAATAAAACTTTAAAGAGCTGCAATCAGCTGATCAACAGAAAATTAGTCAGTAAATATTATGAAATAATATATTAAATCATTTAAAAATAAAAACACTGAATGAAGCTTTTCTGTGTCACATGATAGTTGATCAGACATAATAAGACTTTAGAGGACGTTACTTTGAGATTTAAGAATTAAAAAACTGTAATTTTTCACTGTTTTCTGATATTTTATAAACAAAATAATGATAATAAACTTTATTTCTATGGCTCATTTCCAAACTAAAGTTATAAAACTTCATCTCACAGGTGACCCAGATGTGTGAATGTTGAGTATCTTTAAATTAAATTAAAGAGTTTAGACCTGCTCTATGTGTAAAATGCCTTGAGATGACTTCTGTTGTGATTTGGCGCTTTATAAATAAAGATTGATGTATTGATTTTAGATGACGTCACTTTGAGCTCTAAGAATAAAAAACCTTTGACATTTTTTGATAAAACACTTTACTGATTAATGAAGGAAAGAATCTGCAGATTAATTAATGATTAATAAATAATAGTTTGTTGCAGCTCTGATTAAATCCATCGTTTGATCTCCAATGTTTACGTTCAGTTTTTGACCTCTCAGCAGATTTTAGGTCAATTCAAGTCAAACTTTATTTATATAACACATTTAAAACAACCTCAGTTAACTTAAGTGCTTTACAAGCTTAAGACACAAGATAAGAACAATTATGATAAACTATAAAAACACAATAAATAAAAGCAGCAGGTCAGTTAAATGTGTCTGAAACAGAATATTAGTCTGAATATTATTAGTTTTTAAGTTAAACTCAAACTAAAACCAGAAGAGAAACATCTGTAACATCCAGCTGTTTCATCATGTTAAACTTACTGTAGGTGAACTCCAACATCTGGTTGATGACTCTGGGCTCGTACTCTGTGATGCCCATATCCTTCAGGATCTGGATCATCACCTGGAACACAGAAAAGATCCATCAGAGACACAAGGAGACAAATTAGAGCTTCAAAGGACTGATGTTTTTATTTGATTACTTTAATAGTTGATTGGACTAAAAAAAAAGGTGAAACATGTCAGAAAGTGTCTCACAGATTTGTAGTTTTAACCACAACTGAAAAATATTCTATTTAGTGTCAAAAAGGACAAAAAAATAGAAAATATTCACATTTTAGAAGCTGAAGTCTGAGAAATGTTTTGTTTGTTTTTATCTGAAAATGTATGTATAATTTTATTTTTTATTATTTGTATTTCATTTGATTTTTATTTCATTAAAGTATGTATGCATATGCTTGATTTTTCTTTTTTTTTTTTCTTTTTTTTTTACAGCGTTCCAACACATGTTTACCATTGAATTTTCAAAACTTTTCCATAATATTTTAGCCCGTTTCCATGACTTAATGTAAGTAGTTTAACAACGATCGGCCCACATAGCGACTACAGGGAACAGTAACGGGTTGGAGAACTTCGTTGAACATCAGAACCAAAGCTGTCAACTTATCAGAAAAACCTTGCAGCGAGATTTGAGGGATGTTTGGCTTTCATGGTGACGACTCGACGACAAAGACATTTTTATTCAATCTGTATTTTAAGTAAAGAAACATGATGATGTACAGCATGAAATCATTTATAATGTGGTTGGGACAGTCTAATGTGAGGGGGGGTCTGGTGTCATTTAACAGCGTAGAGTCATTTCCTGTGTTCTGGTTTTAACACTAAATGATGGAGCATTTTATAATTACATCCAGAGGAAGCGTTTGGCCCCAGATCACATATATATATAGAATACAGAAATTGATGATTAGTATATTCATATTTAATGAATTTACTGATTTTTGACATGGTAAAAGTGTGTGTGGGGGGGTCCAACTTCATGCAGCCTTCTTATATTCGTTATATTTGATATCAGATCGGGCCATACCTATTTCCAAACTTTCCACTGTTTTTCTAATATAACTTTTCCATGTATTTCATGACTGTGGGAATCCTGATGTTGTTTATCAAACTGCATCCAAAACCAACCTTCTACTTTCAACACAGCATATAAATAATCTCTGTATTTGCTCTTTGTTGTTCATTCAATACTCATCACTGTATTGTATATGCATGTATAACTCACCAGAAAACAAGCATTTACTGATCTTTGGAGACTTATAAGATAGTAGAAGTGAAGTTAAGTATTATTAGTTAGTATTAGTGTGGTCAGTAAAATATCAACAATGTGTGTCCACAGCAGGTGATTCATGTCTTACTATATCTGATAAACAGTGAATTTATCCTTTAATATCTGATTATTCACCACATATTAAATCTCTGTGTGTCTGAACAGGTTTTTAACACATTAAATAGTAAAAGCAGCAAAGTTTAAAACACTAAAAACACTGAAAACTCAAATAAACTATAGCAGCAGGTTCAAATTAAACTGAGTGACCAGATTCACCGTAACACCTCTACAGCCAGCTTCCAGTGTGTAGGTGTTACGGATAAAACGGTTTGCACTGTAAATGTTAATAAAAGCAGAATGAGTTAATAATAATGTTAAATATAATAAAACATAGCGGAATATGAACTCATGTTACTGCTGTTTACACCGGCTACAGGCTAGGCTAGGCTAACAATGCTAGCTGGTTGCCACTGTTGTGAACGGGCGTCTGGAAGCTACGTTAGCATTACGAGCTAACTGAGGTTTGTAGCGTCCGTTAATGAGCGTTAAAGGAATAAATGACGACAGGGATTCATTCACACTGCAGCTCAGCGAAGATACGGTGACATTACAGGGGTTTATTAACGTTACCTGAGCATCTTTCGGGATGGTTTTGGGAGCAGACATCTTAATAAGCGCCTTCTTCCAGCGCACACTGACTTCTCGCGAGATTATCACCGAGTAGAAGACTACAATACCCACAATGCAATTCATCAAAACATTATGGGTGATGTAGTATGCAGTATCAGTATTCAAGTTCCCATTACTATTTTCTTTGGTGCATTACATCGATTTCACAGCTGTTACAAATTGTGTCTTTACAGAATTACATTTAGTCTAAGATTACATTAAAACATAAAACATTAACCTCATTACTATAATATAATTCATTGTAGTTTAAACCAACCAACAGTGTGACAGAGCTCCACCTGAAGCAGCCTGACACACAAGTATACTTTTAATTTCATCATTAGTAGATACAATTACTTTACTTGAGTTAAAATTTAAGTTTAATGAAGTGTTTTGTTACATTTTGGTATCAATAATTTTTATCTGAGTACATGAGAGACACTTAAAGAGGAACAAACTGTGAAACAGAGCAGAGGCAGCAGAAAACCTGCAGGGGGCGCTATAGGAACACACACTGAACACTGAATGAGTTTGAGCTCCTTGTTTTTATCTCCTGCATGTTTCTCAGGTCTATAAATGATTTAAAAACAGTTGAGAGTAATGTATAATATTCCTTCATATCCTCCTTCATATCAGACATTAAAGGAAAAGATGCAAATATGATTTAATGAAGATAAATGATTCTTAATGTGATTTTAAGAGTGCAGTAATAATGCTTTTTTTCTTGTTATATCTTCATGCACAACGGCCAGTTACCTCATAATATGTTAACTGCAAGATTCATAAAAGGAAATTGCATAATTATTTATTTATTCATTCATTTATTCTTCAGTCACTCAGTTTCAAGTTTTAGGAATCAGTTTATTACAAATATAAAAGTAAAACAACAATAAAACACTAAATGTCTCAAACACAGTTGCAACATTTCATTGTGATAAAGAGCTTTCAGATGTTAAAAAAAAAGAAATTAAATGATTATTTAATGATAGATTTTGGGAATTTTAGAGGTCAGAAAAATCATTATCAGTATTTTTATAATATCAAATAAAATCTAAATATCTACAAGGTGAAAAAAAGATAAAAGTGTCTTATTTTTTAAATACAATCTGCAGAAAATAACGTAAAAAACAGCAGAATTGTCCTTCAAAGTGACACACACACACACACACACACACACACACACACACACACACACACACACACACACACACACACACACACACACAGTAAAAGCTAACATGAAAAACAGCAGAATGCTCCTTTAAAGTGACACATTCTCTTTATAATATCCCAGTTGTAGTTTTATGGTCTTTCCATCACCTCAGAGTGCATTTTAACAGCTGTACATTATAGAGTATGTACTGTATGTATATGCTGTGAGCTGAGCTGATAACAAATCTTCCAGAAGTCATAAAGGACGCTGAGTGTTATGGAGTCTTATCGCTGACTCAGCAGAATAAAGCCTCAGAAGAGAAGAACCGCAAACCAGAAACCTGTAAACCTGCAGCTGTGTTACTGTGACATGTAGAGAGAAGACACCAGGGTTACATTACAGGTAGTACATACAGGTGTAGAAGACAGAAGAGCTGGAAGAATAACTCAACAATAACAATAATAATAATAATAATAATAATAATAATAATAATAATAATAATAAGTGTATTTGTAGAGCAGCTTCATATTAAAACAAAGGGGCTTAAAGGAGAATAAACAGTAGTAAACTTATTAAATAAAGTTAAAAAAAAACAGTAAACACAAGTTGTGATTTTCATGTTATCGTCATATAGAGTTGATCTGACCTTTGACCTTTGACCTCTCTCATCACTTCGATTCACAATTTAATTTAAACATATTTTATATAAAATTATTCATCAGTTCACATCCAGACATAAAAGCATGATAACCACAACTGTACACAGCTTCATGTGTGTGTGTGTGTGTGTGTCTGTCTGTGTGTGTTAGTGTGTCAATGTGTGTGTGTGTGTGTGTGTGTGTGTCAATGTGTGTGTGTGTGTGTGTGTGTGTGTGTGTGTGTGTGTCAATGTGTGTGTGTGTGTCTGTATGTATATATGTGTCTGTGTGTGTGTGTGTGTGTGTGTGT